>NW_021628259.1:0-5225 GCF_900005855.1 Plasmodium gallinaceum | reverse complement strand
AAAAGAAAGAAATTTTAATATAAAATAATATATTTTTCACGTAAATTTTACTAAATTCACATATTTTTTCGTCAATTGAAATATTTGATGTATTAAGAAATATATTTAAATGATATTTTTAAATTTATGTATGTATTTATTTTATTGAATAATTTTAAATATATGTATGTTTAAAGAAAATAGAAAAATATATAATATGAAAAAATTAAATATAACGCAAACGATTTATATAGTTTTTGTGATTGTTGTACAAACATTTTAGCATTATTTAATTATATATATATAATAATTTAGTTTTGGAAATTTATTATAAATAAAAAAAACTTTGTGTTCTACAATATGAAAAAAAAGCTTTCATTAATCATTAAAATTAATATTAAATATAGAAATTATACTCAAATCTAATAGTAGAAACTAAATATATAATGTTAAAATTAAATAATAAAACAAAAAAAATAAAACATAATTAAAATTAACAAATAAAACAAAATTAAAAATGAATAATAAAGTTAAAAACAAACATAATTATTACAACAAGAATTAATATATATTTAATATTCAAATAAATTTAATACTCAAATTAATGTTAATTTAATGATAAAACAACAAAACATTTATTTTATTTTAGTATATTAATAAAAATTTTTTATTCATTTTATTTTTGGATGATTATAAACAATATATATTAAAGTATAACTTGTATATATATTTTTTCCATAATATTTATATTTCATGTTATATAAAAAATATGAATTCCTTCATATAAAAAAAGGTATTTAACATTTATAGAATTTATACATAAAAGACTTTTAATTTCAATTTCATATTATACATATTTGTATAAAATTTTTATATTCTACATAATTAGGAATATTTATGGTAAATAAGAATTTTAATAAAAGTATTAAATTCAAAAATATAAATTTCCTGTAATTAATTATATATACATTTACACTTGTAAGCATATTAGATCTTATTAATAAACTTAGCATTTATGGTTCTTTATATGTAGCATATCTCTTCTGAAAAAAAAAAAAAATAGGATTTATTTAATGTATATAACATATATATATTTTTATTTATATTTTCATCTTTATATATTAAAAAATAGAAAAAATATAATGGTAAAGTATATATGTAATAGGATAAATAATATACTTAAATTATTTATAACTTACTTTTTTTCTGTTTTTTCTAAGTACTTTATATAGATAACATCCTATAAAAAAAAACAAAATTAAGAAAGGAAAAAAAGACATTGCAATAAGACTAGATGAATTATTATCCTCATTAGATATATATCTATTCTGTCTATATTCCAATGCTTGTCTTTGTGAATGTGGCATTAATCCTTTTACCGCACTAATCTCTAACTTACTACATGGATATAATTCATTAGGTTCCTCGTATTGACATAGATATGGGGTACAATAATTTGAATCTCCTTTTATACAATCATTTGGAAGATATATAAATTTAGTAGGTTCTTTTACCCCATTAGATGGTTCTAGTTGGCATAATCTCCCATTAAATTTAGCATCTTTACAAGATAAAGCACCATTAGGATACTTCTTGCATACGGAATATCTACAAACCTGTTCTGATGAATTTGAATCTGTCACATAGTGACATGAATCTTTACTAAAAAAAATTTGATCATATCTTGCTTTACGAGTTGCATGTCTTTCATTTTTTAAATATTTTAAACCATTTGGAAAATTATTTTCATTATCTCTATCAAGTACATCAATAGTATAAAATGAAAGAGGTCTTTCTACATAACTTTTATCAACTTGTTGGCATAATGATAATCCTGGTTTTAAATTCCGTAAACGACATAAAAATACTAAACTTGAAGCATAGCCATTCTTTGGATTCACTTCATATAGAAACACAATATCTCTATTGCTATCTTGTGAAAGAAAAGTTATTTTGGTGTCGTCCCAATAAGGTGGAGGAGTATCTTCAAATACAAATATATTTTTCTTAATATCATCACCAGAATTTTTTTGCGAATATTTTATAACTTTTTTAAATGCAGGGTCACACTCAACCGATTTAAATTTACTTCCATGTAAAACACATGCAGTCACATTACATTCGGTAATGTCTTTTTCAGAATTTTCACATCCTTCATTATATAGAAGTGCCATTTTTAAAATTAATGCAACATATATTTATTTTTCTTATTTTTTATCTCTTATAATTTTACATATATCCTATTATATTTTTCTAGAAATATTATTTTTTTAAATTCTTACTTTTATTTATGTATATATATTTTTTATCTTAAAACAAATTTNTAACAAATAAAACAAAATTAAAAATGAATAATAAAGTTAAAAACAAATATAAATATTACAGGAATTAATATAAATTTAAAATTCAAATAAATTTATTAATCAAATTAATGTTAATTTAATAATAAAACAACAAAACATTTATTTTATTTTAGTATATTAATAAAAATTATTTATTCATTTTATTTTTGGAAAATAATAAACAATATATATTAAAGTATAATTTGTATATATATTTTTTCCATAATATTTATATTTCATGTTATATATAAGAATATGAATTCCTTCACATAAAAAAAGGTGTTTAACATTTATAGAATTTATACATAAAAAAATTTTAATTTCAATTTCATATTATACATATTTGTATAAAATTTTTATATTCTACATAATTAGGAAAATTTATGGTAAATAAGAATTTTAATAAAAGTATTAAATCCAAAAATATAAATTTCCTGTAATTAATTATATAAACATCTACGGTTGTAAGCATATCAGATCTTATTTATAAACTTAGCATTTATGGTTCTTTATATGAAGCATATCTCTTCTGAAGAAAAAAAAATAGGATTTATTTAATGTATATAACAAATATATATTTTTATTTATATTTTCATCTTTATATATTAAAAAATAGAAAAAATATAATGGTAAAGTATATATATAATAGGATAAATAATATTCATAAATTATTTATAACTTACTTTTTTTCTGTTTCTTCTAAGTACTTTATATAGATAACATCCTACAAAAAAAAACAAAATTAAGAAAGGAAAAAAAGACATTGCAATAAGACTAGATGAATAATTATCCTCATTAGACATATATCTATTCTGTCTATATTCCAATGCTTGTCTTTGTGAATGTGGCATTAATCCTTTTACCGAACTAATTTCTAACTTACTACATGGATATAATTCATTAGGTCTCTCGTATTGACACAGATATGGGGTACAATGATCTGAATTTTCATTTAAACAACTATTTGGAAGATATATAAATTTAGTAGGTTCTTTTGGCCCATTAGATGGTTCTAGTTGGCATAATCTCCCATTAAATTTAGCATCTTTACAATATGCACCACCATTAGAATACTTCTTGCATATGGAAAATCTACAAACTTGTTCTGATGAATTTTCTTCTGTTACATAGTGGCATGAATCTTTACTAAAAAAAATTTCTTCATATCTTGCTTTACGAGTTGCATGTCTTTCATTTTTTAAATATTTTAATCTATTTTGAAAATAATTTTCATTTTCTCTATCAAGTACATCAATAGTATTAAATGAAAGAGGTCTTCCTACATGATCTTTATTAACTTCTTGGCATAATGATAATCCTGGTTTTAAATGTCGAAAACGACATAAAAATACTAAACTTGAAGAATAGCCTTCCTTTGAATTCACTTCATATAGAAACACAATATCATTATTGCTATCTTGTGAAAGAAAAGTTATTTTGGCGTCGTTTTTATAAGGTGGAGGAGTATCTTCAAATACAAAAATATTTTTCTTAATATCATCTCCAGAATTTTTTTGCGAATATTTTATAACTTCTTTAAATGCAGGGTCACACTTAACCGATTTAAATTTACTTCCATGTAAAACACATGCAGTCACATTACATTCGGTAATGTCTTTTTCAGAATTTTCACATCCTTCATTATATAGAAGTGCCATTTTTAAAATTAATGCAACATATATTTATTTTTCTTATTTTTTATCTCTTACAATTTTACATATATCTTATTATATTTTTGTAGAAATATTATTTTTTTAAATTCTTACATTTATTTATGTA
Organism: Plasmodium gallinaceum; assembly: GCF_900005855.1. Taxonomy (NCBI): domain Eukaryota; phylum Apicomplexa; class Aconoidasida; order Haemosporida; family Plasmodiidae; genus Plasmodium; species Plasmodium gallinaceum. Next base: position 1,125 of record NW_021628259.1, on the reverse strand, counting down.
TATATATTTTTTATCTTAAAACAAATTTAGTTTATAACATATACTTATAAAAAATTTAAATATAATGCATATATTTTTACTTAACTATTATAATTTAATTACATGTCTTCGTTCCCTTCATAAAATATATTATTATAAAATTTATTATTCATAGTACAAATTTTTTAATTTTATATTATTGTTCATGCTTTCTTGCATGAAACATAAAAGAAATGAAAAATCTAAATATTAATACTACAGATTTAATAAAAAAAAGCTAATAATAAAGAATTTTTTCAACATAAAAATAATGTTTTTCTTTAGTTTATTAAGAAAAATTCTAAATAAATTAAAGAAAATAATATTCTTTATAAACAATTAAAAAAATAGATATAAAAATGATGTCATAATATTATTATTTATAGAATTATTAAATTGCAATTATATAATATTTATTATATTAATTATAAAAAATAACAAAATTTATATTAATTTTATTTTAATAGTTATGTACAACTAAGGATAGTAAAGTAATAATGTTATATAATAGCTACTTAATAGGTAAAAAAAAAAAAATAATATCAAATAAAATGGTACATGCAATAATATTTTTATAAACAAATAGTAACATATAGATAAAAAATATCAAAATAAGATGATATATATATATATATATATATATATATATATATATATATATATATATATATATATAAATTTTACAAAATTAAATTTCTATGATATTTATTATAATTTATAAAACATTGTACTTATTTTGATAATTATGTAATAATTTAATAAACTATTTAATTTTTATCAGTAAAATGAATTCAAAATAAAAATATAGTAAAATTAATGCACACGCATTAATGCTTTATAATAAAGTTAGGAAGAATTAAAAGTTCTGAAAAAAAAAAAAATAAATATGAATATAAAATTCATATTTTTATAAAGAAATTTGAGTTCAAATTATTACAGTTAGATTAAGTGCAAGTAATATATGTTTGATTTTTATTTTAAAAATTTTTCAACTTGGAATTTGAATATTAGTAATATAAAGAAATAAAATTAAAATTTTATGCATGCATATATCCCTATATATTAAAATATTAAAAATAAAAGCTTTAAGTAAAAAATTAAAAGTAA
>NW_021628258.1:0-56661 GCF_900005855.1 Plasmodium gallinaceum | reverse complement strand
TCCATACAAGCATTAGATAAAAAAAAAAAAAATTAGTCAACTTTTTTTTGTAAATTTTTTTTTTTTGAAGGAGAAATAATTAGTTTTGAGAATTCATGAATAATTATAGGTTATTAAAATTTAATTTTTATGATCCATATAATTTTTGAGAATTAATTTTGATTATTATTTGAAAAAGAAAATGTTATACTTACACTAATTAAATTTTCATGTTTTTTTTATTTATGTAAGTTAATTTTGTGTTCTAATAATTACTCATTTCTATTAAAAAAAAGGCACGAAATTCTAAATATTGTTCATAACTTCATAAATAAGGTATGTTTAATTAAATATCGATAATTAATAAGAATTTAAATTTTTAGTAAAAGTATAGGATTTTGGTTAAAGTAAATAAATATTTCTTAAAAATAAATATTCATTGAAGTAGGTTACATATATAAATTTTACTTGTTTGCAGAATTAAAATTAAATTTAAATTAATTAAATTAGTGAAGGGAACTATACATAATTTTTATTAATCTGTTTGTTCAATACTCTTTCAAATCATTGAACTGCAATTAATAAATCGATAAATGAGCATTTATGATTTTTTGAGGATTTATTAATTTAATAAAAATTGTCCTTATTCCTACTAAAAATTTAAATCATCTTTAAAATTATTTATTGTGTGTAAAATATTCTTTCAAATTAAATTAACAAAATTAAAATTAGAGTTCCTGTTTTTTAAAAATATATAAAAATTAAATAACAATAATAAAAAAAAGCCTTTTTCTTCTTTTTTTTTTTAAATTTTTAATTTATTTTTTGTTAGCTTAAAAATTAGATCAACTGATAAAATTCAACAGAACATTTATAGCCATAGAGTAAAATAAATAAAATAAAAAAAATCAATAACCTTTTTTTTTTATTTAATGAATGTGCATGGCTTTCTATTTTCTCTATAAGATTCTATTGTTTCATATAAACTTATTAATATTTTTTATTAAAAAATAGCTAAACGTTTATTGTTTCAGAAGTATTTTCTTACTTTAATGAAAATTTATCCATATTTTCATTAAAAACTTTAATCATCATTAAAATTGTTGATCACTTGTAAAAGAAATTTTTTTAAAGAGACATCATAATTTTAATTAAAGTTATTAAAAGTACATGAAAATTAAATATTAATAAAAATAATATATTTTTTATATTTCTTTAAAATGTGAATTTAATTTTTAATTATTCTAAGATCAATTCAACTGACAAAATTTAATATCTAAATAAATAAAAATCCCTTCAATAACTCAAAAAAACAATTTTTTTTCTTTATTTTTTAATCAAAATCAAGTAAAAAACAACTAATAAAAACATTTCACAATAAAAATAAAATTCTTTTTTTTTTTTTTTGTTAGAAATTTTCTGAGATATCTAACTTATCCTCCATGTAATGTTTTAATATTCTATAAGAGGTTAATAATATCTTTTATTAACTACTACATTAATACAAAAACGGGTTAATATAATTATTATTAATAAAATTTATGGAGTGTTTTGAATTGATTGTTGTAATTCATGTTAATAATTTTATCTTACGTTCTTTTTCTATATCAAGAAGTCCAGTGTTTTATTAATGCATATGTAATATAAAAATAAGTTAGTGTAGTTTTTATTACCCAGTAAATAGTAATAAAAACATTATGTTGATATATTTTTGTTTAAAGTGTTATGAATATCATATAAAATAAACTACAGATTTAATATTGTATATTGTATTATTGATTTATTAATTGTATATTCAATCACTTTTCTAATGTATTGAACAAACATATTAATAAAAAGTATGTAGAGTTACCCCTACTAATTCAATGAACATAAGTATAACTTTAATGCTATAAACCAGTAAAATGTATATATTTACTTTATTGAATTTTTATTGTTTTTAAGAGACATTTATTTACTTTAATAAAAATACTATATTTCTATTAAAAATTTAAATCCTCTTTAATTATCAATTTTAATTATATTTGCTTTATAATGTTATAAGTAAAATTTAACAATTCAAATATATTTCTACTAAATTAAAAAACATACATAATTATCTAAATAAAAAACAAATTATATTAATAATACAAAATACAAAAATTTATCATTGTTTATATAAAATTTTCTTGTATAGATTTAAATAAAATATATTATGACAAAATTTTTTAGTCAACAATCTTCTTTTTAGTTTTTCAACTATTTTATATATTGACAAAAAATAAACTTTTTTGTGTATTTTTAGTTTTTAAAAAGAAAAATAAAAAAAATTAACAATTTTTTTTTCTTTTTTATCTAGTGTTTACATAGCTAACTATTGATTTTCCATACAACTATTACTTTGTATTCTCAAAAAGATTAATAATTCCTTTTAATACTCAATCATGTAATGTTCACTTATTTATGACATGATATTTTTCTCAAAAGACAAAAATAGAAATTATTTTAATTCTTCTTTATTAATTCATATGTTCATTACTCTAACAAAATATTTTAACATAAAATTAATAAATCAACATATAGAAAATTTAAACCCATTTATATAAAAAGAAAGCATATAGCAGTTGAGAAATTTAAGCATAAAAAAATTTTCATTTCAATTTTGTATATCATATATGTATACCTACATATGAAATTTTTTGAATATTTATAATTTATTTATTGTAATAAAAATTTTTTCTATGGATTATAATAAATATATGAAATATAAAATATAAATTCCTTATTATTAATTTTTTATTTTTTGTGTAAGAATACTTTATTTTTAGTAAAAGTTATGATTTTCCTTTTTTATCATTAATTTATTTTTCCTACAAAAAAAAGAAAAAATATAAAATTTTGTCAATTTAATGCACACTGATTTTTATTTACCTTTTCACTTTTTATATATAAAAAAATTGAAAAATATAATGTATAAATTTATAATATAAGCATTAATATACTATAATGTTTTATAAATAACCTACTTCTCTTTTTTCTAAAAATCTTATATAAAAGGCAAAAAAAAAAAGTGAATATAACTAGAAAAGACATAAAAGACATTGCAAAGAGTGCAGTATTATCAAAACTATTTTTATCAGAAATATCCTTATGCTTTAATGATATCACGGGTAAATTTTTTGAATTTGGCCTTATGTTTTTTATTGGAATTATGTGTTTTATTGGCCTTATGTTTTTTATAACACTGATTTCTTCATATTCACATTGAAAAAATTCATCAAAATCACTGTTTATGCATATATATGGGGTGCATACAGGGTTTAAATTTTCTTTTAAGCAACTCCTGGGAAGATATATATGTTTTCTTATTAAAATAGGATTCTTATTATAATCTAACTTAATTAAATGTCCACTATAATTCGCATCGGAACACTCCAATTTATCATCATTTATTTTTTTACATATGGTATACCTTTTATTACAATATGAAATGTATTTTGTTTTCATATGATGGCAGAAGTGTTCTTTAAATATTAAATCATCATATTTTGATTTAATAATTTTATGATTGGGGTTTTTTAAACTAATCATATTATTATTTTTATTTTCTATATTAATAATGTCATAAGAGTCAAACGTAAGACTTCTTCCTAAATATTCTATATTAATGGATTCACATAATGTTAACTTTTGTTTTATATTTCTTAGGCGGCATAAATATGTTTTTTCTGGATATTTATTATATTGTGGATTATATTCATACAGAAGCAAAATACCATCTTTTTCATTATTTGAAAGAATAATTATCCTATTTTTAAAATTTGGTGGATTATATTCGTGTAAAAATAAATTTCTTGAAAGGTCATTAAAATTATTATTTAAAGTCTTCTTTATATCAACTACTGGTATATCAATTTTACAATATGATGTTTCAAATTTTTTTTGATTTATTTCACATATATTCATATAACATTTGGTGAGATCTCCTTGAGAATCTTCACATCCTTCATTATTTAAAAATGCCATTTTTAAAATTAAAATAAGGCATATATATTTTTATTACTTTTTACTAAGATTTTTGTGAATTTTTCCTTAATAGCCTTTGTAGAATTATTTTTTTTTTTTTTAATATTTCATTTTCTTATAAAATTTATTTTACTTCTTATAAAAAATATAGTTTCTAGTACAATATATAATATTTACAAAAATTCAAAACTCTCTTAATATCTTATTTAAATATTAATGTTTATGTATATTTTTTTTTTTTTTAAAGATATGTTCTTATAAAATCTAACATTTATGGGATATATATTATTAATACAAATTATTGTTCGGATTTTTTTTCTATAGAACATAAACAAAAAATTTTAAAACTTTTTTTCATTGTAATTTTAGTATAAAATAATTGTAATATTTATTCAAAGGTTTTTCCAATAATAATTCATTCTTTTTAAAAAAATAAAAAATAATTTCAAATATATATAATAAAATGTTTTCTTAATTATCTAAGAAATATAAATAAAAATGGCATAATATTAGTGTTTGCAGTATAATTAAAATTACAATTATATAATATTATGTTAAAAGTATTTATAATATAATAAAATTTATAACAGTTTCAATGTCAATATATAATTAACAATAATATATTAATTTGTTATAACAACTAATGTTTAGATAAAATAAATAGAAAAAAAATAAAATTTCACATGCAATAGTCTTTTTATAAGAAAATAACAATATATAAATAAAAAATAAAAAATAAAAGAATGAAATAAAAAAATTCGTATATATATATATATATATATATATATTTATTTATTATTATAATTGAAATATACCTAAATTACATTTGAATTTACATAATAATGATAATATTGAAAAAATATTTAATTCATTTTTATAATTATATAAAGAATTTCAGTTAAATTTTAGTATTAAATAAAAGAGAAAAAACGAAAACATAATAGAATATTGTTCACAAAAAATAATCCTTCTTAAAAAAAATTTGTAAGAGATATATAAAAACTGTAAAAAAAAAAAATTGAATGAAAATATAAAATTTATTTATTTATAATGTAATTTATGTTGAAGTGATTGTGATAAAGAGGTTAAAACCAAGTTACATATGATTAAACCTTAATCTTTGACATTTGACTAATAAAGAATATTATTGAGGTTTTTGAATTTATAATACGATGAATAAAAATGCAAAAATGAGTTTTGTGTGCATGTAAAATATTATAAAATATATATAGTTTAAAATACCTATCTGGTTAATAAATGATATTAACCTTTTATGATTTAATAGTAAATTATGAGGAAATAAGTTATTCGTTATAATTGATATTTAAAGAAATAGATAAATGAAAAAAAAAATTTTCTTGACATTTTATAATTTTTTTTTCTTTTATATTTTCTTCAATTTTTTTTTTTTATTTAGATTGTTAAATAATACGTTTTATTGTATATGGGTTAAATTTTATAATAGAGTCAATTTTAGAAACCATCAATAATAAAGTTGAAAACTTAAAAGAAAACAAAACGTATTTAGGGTTTATTAATATTTAAATTTAATATATTTATTAGAAGTTGTTAATAACTTTAATTTAATTTATTTTAAATTATTATTTTGAATATAATTAATAGATTTAATGATCCTCAATTTTGAAAAATAAAAAAAAAATTTGTGTAAATGTTTTTGTCATACCTATTTTTATTTTTATTTTTTTTTTTTTTTTTTTTTGTTAAGATATTTTCTTTTGTTTATTTAAATATTTCAAATATAACTTTTATAAAATTTTTATATTTTTTATAAAAATATAATTATTTAATTCATTAAAGGAAATAGGAAATATATGAAAAACAAAATATTAAAAAAGTGAAAATATAAAAACTTCATTATAAAAAAATATGAAAACAAAAATTTTATTTATTTTATTTTTTTAAATATCTTTAAGCTGTATCTTTTTTAATAACTTACAAAAAAAAAAAAAAAAAAGAGATTAGATAAAATAAAATAAAATAAATAAATAAAAACAAAACAAAGGAATAAATTTCATTAAAATATTCTAAAAAGTATTATTTTAAAATATAGAAGCTTTTTATACACATTTGTTTTAAAAAAAAAAAAAAAAAAAAAAAAAAAGCAATATGTAAACAAGGAATAATTCCTTTATTTGTATGACTTTTTAAAAAGTTTAAACTTTACATTTAAAAATTATTATCTAAACATATTTTTAGAAAATATATAAATAAACAAACTTTTTTTATATTTAAAGTACCAAAAAAAAAAAAAAATAAAATAAAATAAAATAATAGGATATCATAAAATAATAATAATAATAATAATAATAATAATAAAATAGAATAAACAAAATATTGCAACTTTTAACACTAGTTTAAAGAATAGATGGTATGTTTTTTATCTAAGTTATAATTTTGTTCAATATAAGTGCACAAAAAAACAAAAAAAAAAAAAAAAAATAAGAAAATCGTAGAGTCATCTCTACATGCTCTTTATTAATTGGTTTGTTCAGTACTCTAGCAAAGTCTCCGAACACCCAGTTAATAAAACAGTATGCGAAAAAAAAGAAAAAAAAAAAATTATTTAATTTTTTTTTGGAGATATTTTACTTTTAATAAATGGAGATACGTATAAAAAAAAAATATATTTATTTTTTTTTAAATTATTTAATTGAAAGAAAAGATTGGTAAAAAAAAATAAAAATCGAGAGTAATATTTAGCACCAGTAAAAATGAGATCTTAAAGAAATAATAATGTTTACATATAAGAGTTTAAATGCATAATTTTTATATTTTTCATTTGTGAGAGAAAATTTTATACATATTACAATAAAATATTCACGTAATTAATATTCGTATAATTATTTTGCATTTTTACTAAATGTGTATGTTTGTTAATTCAACAGCAATATATATAAATTGCTGAACATAACTTATAACAATGAAATAAATAAATTACAATTAAATAATAATCAATATTCAATAAGAATTTAAATTTTTAATAAAAATAAGGATTTTTATTAAAGTAAATAAATGTCTATTGAAATCAAAGAATCCTAAACGAAGTAGAGCACATAGTTAAGAGTTACTCGTTCAAAGCATATTAAAGATACATAAAAATACGACAAAATCGTAGAGACACTTCTACATGCTCTTTATTAATTGGTCTGTTCAGTACTCCAGTAAAGTCACCGAACACCCAGTTAATAAACCACCACGTAAGCGATAGATAAAAAAAAATTAGTGAATAATTTTTGTTTTTCTTCTTGTAATTTAAAATACATAAAATATATATTTATTTTTTTTTTTAAAATAATTTAATTGGTCGAATGATAAAAGAAAAAGTTAATGACTAAAAATTTTCTTTGTAATAGATTTCTCTTTGAACTTTTATGAAAAAATTTTCCACGAAGATAATAAATTTTTAGGATTTGTTATATTTATATGATTTAATTTGCTTTCTATTAATTGTTTATATAAAAAAAAAAAAAAAAAAAAAAAAAAAAAAGGGAAAAAGAAAAAAGAAAAAATAAATATGTAAAAAAAGAAGTAAAATATTAAATATTACGCACAACTATCTCTGCAAAAATAAACAACGTTAACAAAAATTTACTGTGGTTTATATAATAATATACTGATTAAATTATAGATTAGATATTTTTATAAAAATTTTTATTTTCTATTTTTATGATGTATGATAACAAATATTCGTATAAAGTTAAATATTTATATATAAGTACATATATTTCTTCATGCAAATAGCTTTGCTTGCAAGATATATAATATATATACTATCATGAATTTTTACAACATTAAATAAAACGATACGATATAATTTTCTTAATGTATAATATGCGATGCTGATTTATTCATTATTTGATAAGAATTTCATGCATATTAAAGAAATATTTATTTATTGGAAATTTAATAAAAAATTAATTTTCATGTGTGTATATTTACTAACATGTTGTGTGTGTAACAGTGTGCAACACCTAAATTCAGTGCACCATAAGAATAATATATATTTATTTTTTTATTAATATGTTCTTTTGATTAAATAATTATCGGCAAAAAAAAAAAAAAAAAAAAAAAAAAAAATTAAAAATTAAATTAAAAACAATTTATAATTTAATTAATTAAAAACATAAGACAAAAAACAAAAATAATCTGACCTATAAAATGCAGATGCCAAGTATGATGGGGATATTCATTTATATATACGTATTCTCATAGTTATTTTTTTAAAAATAAATAATATATATTTCATTCTTATAATAATGCATATGAAATAATCATNAAGATAGGCCATAAAATATAAGCTATATATTTCATGTTATTTAATTTATTTATATAAAAATTACATATTATTGATAAAAAAATACTTTCACAACTATTAAATTTTGTAGAACATAGTCTACTTACTATTGATTTGTTTGTTAATTATTTGGTTAATAAAATATATTATTAACATTTTTGGAATAACATATAGTAGCTTTGTGAAAGTGTATAAAACAAGTAATAAATATTCTAAAGTTTAAAAAAATAAAGACTTTTACATAAAATAAATAGCAAAGATTCATATTTTTAATAAAAATAAAGTGATTTTTATTAAAGTAAATAAATTCTCCTAAAATCAATAAATTATAAAAATTGTAAGTTACATAGTTTGTTAGTTTGTATTATCAATGTAATTTTTACAACAATTAGTAGAAGCCATACATTCTCTTTATTAATTTTTCTTTTCAATATTGTAGTAAAAACTTTAAGAATCATGTTAATAAATCATAATACTGCAAAATTCCTTAAGCAAGTAAATATTAGATTGCCCTTTTTAGGATAAATGTTAATAGATCTATGGAGAAAATAAAGTCAGCCATACATATTCACAAGTTCAAAAATAAAATAAAGCTATTTTTAGTTTTTTTTTATATTAAATTTTGTTTCTAAATTTTTTTTTATATTTTTTTTGTTTGTTGTAGGTTAATAGAAAAATATATTGTTAGTAAAATATTTTTGTTTTTTTAAATATATTTTTATTGTGAAATATATTTTGATTTTATTATGTAAATTAGTTAACTCTAATGAATTAATTTTGTGTAAATTAAATTGAATTTCAATGTTTTAAAAAGAAAACAAAAGGATTTGTTTTTACTTTTTTTATTAAATTATTGTTTAGTATATTTTAAGATATTGTAAACAAATTGAATTCAAACTTTGTTTAAAATAAATAAACATTTGTACTCAGATATAGCTCTATATTAAATGTAATCTGTAAGAGAAGCATTATATGATCTTTATTAATTAGTATTTCCAATACATTAGTAAAGTCATTGAAGGGACAATTAATAAATCATATATATAATCATACCTTCTTATAATGAATAGGAAGGTTATTTCTCTCTACAAAATTTCTATGAATATTATTTTTATCTCCTCACTAAAATCATCTATTTTCTGTCAAGAAGGAATACATAAAAGTTTTCATATTCTTTTAATGGTCTATCATCTTATAATATGTAATTAAGAAGATCATTTTAATCAACTATTGACCTAGAAATCCAACAATCTAAATTATTTTAAACCCCTTTAATGTGTTCAAATACTGAACAAAATTCGGATAGTCTAATTTCCATCTTTACAATTTCCTAGTACTAGCAGAATCAATTTTTATTATACCATTACAATTTGCTTTTATAAATACTTTAGATCCTTTAATATAATAATCAAATGTTTCACAAGATATAATTATTAAGAATAGTTCTATTTCTATTGTTCTCCATTTCCATTGAGCATCATTTAATTTTTTTGAAGTATAATTAATAAAGTTTGTGCAACCATTATCATTATCTATTTCAGTTAATGCGATTCCAAAACATTATAAGAGAATTCAGTAAAACAGCATTCGGTTTTTTGGATCAAAGTTATAATAAATAATTTAAACCATTTTCTTTTTATTTATTAAAAAATCTGAGAATTATTAGTAATGAAACTAATTTAGAAATACACGAATAAAATTTTCTAATATATTTTAAATAATAATTAGTATCTCCTAATAGTGTAAAAATAGCATTATCGATATATCTTAAATGATATTTGAATAAATAAAATAAGTAAAAACATTCGCATTTGTTCATGTTAAAATACGAATAAAATGCGCAAGATAAAAAATATAAATATACAAAATATGTACAAATAAAAGAAAAAAAAATGATCGCTTTTATGAGAAATACACTAGAAAAAACGTGGATATGTTTTGTTAAATTTGTTTTTTTATTATAATTCTCACTAAAAAAAAAATTAATTTTTTTTTTTTTTGGTAATGATTTTTCTCATTGTTCTTTTATTAAAAAAAAATATATCTCAAGCAATAAATATTTTCTTTTGGGAACGATAATGTAGAATATTTTTTTTATGAGAGATTAAAAGTGTAAGGCAAAATGTGACATACATGAGATATTGTGTAAATAAGAACAAAAATATTTAAATGATATAATTAATATTTTATATTAATTAATAAAATTGAATAAATTGCTTAATGTTTTAATTTAATAAAAATAAAATAAGTATAATTTTTTATATATATTCTCTATTAATTTATTCCTTACTAACACGGTCATTGAACAGGTGTTTTATTAAATGGATATTCGGTGACTTTACTAGAGTATGAACAAACAAATTAATAAAGAGCATGTAGAGTTGCCTCTAAAGTTTTTATGTATTTATATATATTTTTAAATGCTTTGAACTAGTGATTCTTAATTATATAATCTACTTCATTTAGCATTCTTTAATTTTAATAGGCATTTATTTACTTTAATAAATAAATCCTTATTTTTATTAAAAATTTAAATCCTTATTGAACACTAATAATTAATTAAATGTATATTACTTATTTCTTTGTTATGATTTATGTTCAGCAATTTAAATATATTACTGTTTAACTAACAAATATAAACAATTAGTAAAAATACAAATTAATTATAAGAATATTAATTATGTGGAAATTTTATTGTCATATATATAAGATTTTCTCTCACAAATTAAAAATATAAATATAATACAAATTAAACTCTTTTATTAAAACATTATTATTTTTTTAAGATCTTATTTTTATTGGTGCTAAATCTTACTCTCGATTTTAATTTTACCAATTTTTTTCTTTTCTTAAAAAAAATCCTTCTCTGAATAAATCATTCCAAAAAAAAAAAAATAAATATATTTTTTTTTTTTTTTATCTCCATTTTTCAAAAGAAAAATATCTCAAAAAAAAATTCCAATAATTTTTTTTTTTTTTTTTTTAGTTACCACAACTAACTACGTATTCTTTACATAAGTAGTCCTTTTTATAATCAAAAAGGTTAATGAAGCCTTTTATTAACCATTAATGGACAAATTAGGATATTCCATCACAAAAAGAAAAGATCAACATATATATATCATGCAAGTTAAACCCGAAGTAAGGGAGGATAAATTAGAGAATTCGAATAAAGAAATTATTCAGAATTTTATTAAAAGATCTGACTTAAAAGATCATAAAAATAATGAAGAATGGGAAAAAGTATTAAGAAATAATACAATACTCTGGGGAAATAAAATCATGGAACCCAACAACAAATACAAAGTTTCTATTCAGGTACAAGGGATATCTCGACGTTATAACCTTAGATCATTGAGTGAAGAAATGTTATCAGAATTACATCGAAAAATAGATGAAATGATAAAATTAAAAGTAATAAGTAAGGTAATTAATACAGATTAGACTTCACCAATAGTAATGGTTCGGAAGAAAACAGGCCAATGGAGAGTCACGTTAGACTATCGGTATTTAAATAAATTTATACTAGATGATTTATATGTCATCCCACACATGAAACACATATTTCAAACGTTTTATGGAACAAAATGGTTTTCGAAAATAGACCTTAAAAATGGATTTTGGAATATCGCATTGGAGGAAAATAGTAATCCATATACTGGATATATAGTTCCGAAGAGGGGAACATTTGTATTTAATGTATTGCCATTCGGTCTAAAAACATGTCCTACAGAATTTCAAAGAATAATGGAAGATATTTTTATGGAATTAATTCAAGAGAATTATGTAGTTGTGCACATTCATGACATCATCATTCTTACAAAAACATTATTTGAGCATTTAGAAGTATTAAAAAGAGTATTTAAATTAGTCTGTAATAATAATTTAAGAATAAATAAAGAAAATTGTGAACTATTTAAAACGTCTATCATTTATATTAGGCAAGAGATAGATCAAAATGGTATAAGACCTTCATAAGATAAGGTGAAAACAGTTATTAAGGCAGAACGACCTAAATCTAAAAAGCAATTGAGATCATTCTTTGGAGCTACTAATTATTACAGGAATTATATGAAGAACTTTTAAGAGTGAACTTCTAAACTAGTTCCATTGTTAACTAAGAAACAGAAATTTGAATGGAAAGAAGGGTATTCAAAGGCTTTGGAGCAAATCAAGAATAAAATGACGGAAATTACTTATCTTCCATTTCCAGAATTAGGAAAACCCTATACTATTTAAACTGACGCATTAGATTATGCTATAGGAGCTGTATTGACTCAAATTAATAAAGACACAGATCAAACTAAATCCATTCATTACATATCGAAGAATTTAAATGAAATACAACAAAGAAGGAGTACGGTTGAAAAAGAATTATTGGCTATAGTAGTAGCATGCGAAACATTCTATTATTATATTAAAGGATCTAAGACCTTAATTAAAACATATCGTAAAGTTATTATTGGAATGGATTCAATTAATACTGTAAAACTATATCGATAGAAGTTAAGACTATCTGAATTTAACTTAGAATTTGAACATATTGAAGGAGTTCAAAATAGTTTAGGTGATTGGATCACTATATAAATAGAAGATAAAACAGATCTTCCTAATTACATGACCTTATATTGTAGTAAACCTCAAGAAGTATATAAAGATTTATATGTGATACCTTCTTGCGAGGAAATAGCAAATGAAGCTAGAAAAGATATAGGTAACATACCAAGAGACGTAGTATTGAAGGATGATTTCCCAGTTCACTATAGAACAGGAAGATTATATATATCAGAAAAATATAGAAATCATTTAATGTATTGGTTTCATAGTAGTAAATTCGCAAAACATTGTGGAGTCAATAAAACACTAAAGAAAATACAAAAACATTTTTGGTGTTCCAATATTAGTAAAGATATTGAAGAATAGGTCACAAATTGTTTAGTTTGTCAAGTAATAAGTAATAGGAAATTTAAACCTAATAATAACCAAGCTTTATCAGAACCGAATGTATTTGATATGGTTTCATTAGATATTATGGGACCTAAAACATGGAAATGTACAGAATACTTTATACAAGTAGCAATAGATCATCATTCGCGTTTTATGGTGACGAACATAACTAATAAAACACCTAATGCTATGCATGCAATTAACATTATAGAGAAAACATGGATACCCATATTTGGATACCCTGGAAGCATTTTAACATATCGCGGTTCAATTTATACTAGTCAAGAATTTCATGACTATGTTACAAAAGAAATACAGGTTAAATTATATCGTACTAGCGCATATTATCCACAAGGAAACGGTATAAATGAAAGTTCTCATAAAAGCTTAGATTATATAATGAAGACTTTATATGAAGAAAAAGATCTACCTTTTGAAGAAATAGTACAAAATGCAGTACTAATATATAATAATACATCACATGGAGCTATAGAAGAAACACCCTATTTTGCTATGTTTCGAATAGATTGTATCTGTCGAAGGTTTGCAAAATTAGTACCGGAAACAACTTCTGAAATGAGGATTATATATTTAAACGATTGATGGAAAAACATGTATGAAGATGTTAACGAAATCAAAAGAAAACCTATAATTGAAAGTAAAAATATTAAGGTTTGAGATATTATCTCATACGAATTATAGAAATAAGAAAGGAATCAAATGAAACACCATAGTGGAAATATACAATATAAACCATATTGGTCATTTCCTCATAGAGTAACTAAAATTTAAAGCGGAATTCTGAAAGCATTACTTATATATTATAGAAGTAAAGAAGTACAAATTCCAATGTGAAAAATAAAATTGTTGAGTAACAAAACCAGGGAAATATATGAAAGGCAACTGCACAATTTAATACAATTTACGAATAAGAATAAAAGGAAATTAAATCTGACGAATAGTTTAAAGTCTAAGGATTACCTAGATAGTCATAAAAGGAGTAGTATCATAACGTGTGATATCAACTATAATCAGGACAATTAAATTGAAAAAGGAGTACAGAAAGGAATTGATGTAATAAAACAATACAAAAATAACAAACTTTAAGTAATAACCATTACTTTCCCATGGTGGTGGAGTATGGTTAATAAAAGGCTTTATTAACCTTTTTGGAAAATAAAAGGACTAGTTAAATGAAGAATACGAAGTTGGTCATGCACATACATATAAAAAAAAAATCTTCAATTTTTTTTTTATTTGTACTTTTTTTTAAAAAAAAAGTATAAAGACTTCCATGAATAAAATTTGATAAAAAAATGCAAAGATCCTCAGGAAAAAAAATAATTAAAAAAATCAATTAGAACAATATTTGCTACCAATAAATAAAATAAAAAAAAAAAAGAAAAAAAGAATTTCTTTTTTTGGGGAAGGAAATTAAATAATTTTTGTGATGAATTTTGTAAAAGAAAATTTTATACATATAACAATATAATTTTCATGTAATTAATATTTGTATAATTTTTAATATTTGTAAATAATTGATTATATTTGTTAATTCAACAGAAATATATATTAATTGCTGAATGTAACTTATAATAAATAATCTAGTAATTTACAATAAATTAATAATTAATGTTCAATAAGGATTTAAATTTTTAATAAGAGTAAAGATTTTTATTAAAGTAAATAAATGCCTATTGAAATTAAAGAATGCTGAATGAAGTAGATTACGTAAATAAGGATCACTCATTCAAAGCATATAAAATATATAAAAATGCATCAAAACCGTAGAGGCAACTTTACATGCTCTTTAATAATTTGTTTGTTCAGTACTCTAATAAAGTCACCGAACACCCAGTTAATAAAACATGCACAAATGTATAATAAATAAAAATAAAATTGTTTACTTTAAAATAAATAATCTTAAAAATAAGTACTAAATATATAACGATAACCAGAATTTAATTAATCCATAGTCAACAAATAAAGTTACAAAAAATTTAAATCAAAAAAAGACCAATAATTATAGTTTTAATAAATTTATATCCAATTAACATAACCTTCATCCTTTTCCTCACAACATGCATATTCAAAATAAATATTATAAAATTCAACAATAATATTTTTATAAAATTTATACCATGTCTTAAAATTCATAAAGTAAACTTATCTTTTACTTCTCTTTATTTTTAATATACTTATTCAATTCTTAATCGTAATATCAACCCAATAATATAAATAAATAAAAATAACAAAAATTATGAAAAATTTTAAATAATTATTAAATTTTTAATAATTAAAATTTATAAATATAATTATAAATATTCATAAAAAAATATGTTTCATCTTTAATATTCCCTTAAAAAAAATAATAAACCTTCGTGAAAATCAAATAAAATACTAATAAAAATAAAATAAATTTACTTTTTTCACGGATTTTATCAGTAAATTATTTATTGTAATTTATCTTGTAAGAGCACAAATATATAAAAAGAAAAAAAAAAATTGAATAAAATAATGAATTTTATTTTTCTTTATTTGTTTTTATTTATTTTTTTTTTATAAAGAAAAATCAATCAGTCCCTTAAATTCGACTCATATTTTCACTCATCTTTTTTTTTAGATATAAATATCTTTTTTCTAAAAAATTTTTGTTTGTAAACTATTGTCATTTTAATCTTATAAAAAGATTATGAGAAAAAATTGTAAAAAAAATAACCATATAATAATTTGTGTTTCTTTTTGTTTATAATAATAAATTCTAAAATAATAAAAAATATTTCCTTAAATAATGTTTGATATATATGTATTTACCAAATAAAAATTAATAAAAAAAAATAAAAAGTTCAATATAATTTTAACTAAAAAAATAAAGTGCATTACCCACTAACATAAAGTGATTTTTTTTTTTTTTTTTTAATACATATATTTCTATACAAATAAAACTAAATTATAGTGCACTTATTTATCACTAATATTTAAATATTAAAATAAAGAAAATTAGAGTAGTTTGATCAGTGTTTAAAATTTAATAATTTAACAATAAATAATGTAGCTTCTCATAATTTTAAATATTTCTTCTATTAAACATGATATAATTTATTTATTAAAATATATATAAACAGCTAAAATAGTATATTGTAGTTGCTTATTTTAGAATTTACATATATATATTTTATTTATTTTTTTTTTTGCTTATTTATATATTTTATGAAAGTATCAATTAGATCCTTTAAAAAAATAATTATAAATTATTATGTACATTATTTTATTTATATATAAATTCCACATACTACATATAAAATTTTACTTCTTCAACTGTTCAAATTTGATTTTCAAAAAAATTTTCTACATAAATATTATATAATAATTAAATTTTTTATTCAAAATATTAAATTTAAATAATTGTATCATTATTTCTAACTTATATTTATATTCATATAATTATATAAAAAATTTAAGAAAATTCATAAAAAATCCTTAACATGATTTCTTTTTTTCATATAAATTTCATAGTATAATATAATGCTTTACTTTAATATTTTTTTTCTTTTTTATATTCTTAATGTTAATCTTATAAATTAAGTTTTTAATTTATTTATCACAATATTTCATTTTTTTTAAAAATTAATTACATCATTATTATATGAAAATTACAATAATTTAATATTTTACATAAATAGCAAATAAAAAATTTCTTCAGCTGCGAATTATTATTTTATATTACATAAAATGACATTTTAACATATAAACAAATTTATGATATAGTTTTTACGTAAGAACAAGTGTTGTCATTTTTATATAGAAATTATAACAGTTTCCTGAGGTGATTTATGCATACAATAGTAATGCGAAATAACAAAAATAGTAGTATTCAATTCTTTAGTCAAATTATATTATTTTTCTCTAATTGGATTATTGAATACCTTTTTAATGTATGATAAAATTTAAATGTAAAATAAATGTTTATTATATATATTACCTTTTTCTCTTCCTCAAATTTTTGGTTTTATATGTTATTGATATATAAATTTATTTTTCTTAATAAATGAATTTTTTAATGTTATTACAGAATATTTTTGGAAAACCTTGTTGTGAAATAAGAGCCATGAAAAAAAACTTAACCTCAAAAAATGCAAGATTATTATCAGAATTAGAAGAAAATTCCTGCATGTCAAATCAAACAAAAATTACAATAGAAAACAATGTTAATTTATCTAATGATACAATTAAGATCAATACAGAAATTAAATCATTTATGGATGATACTGGTAATGAACTTCAATTTTATCTTCAAGACGATAAAATTACTAATGACACAGAAAAATGTCAAAAGGCATCCACATACATAAATTGGAGAGGAATGGATTATGTTAATTTACTATTAAGTGAAAAAGAAAATTATAATATCTCCTGTGTTGTTGAAAAATGGAATGAGAAACAAAAATCTTTTGAAACAAGTATAGCTGAAAAAACAAATTCAACGTGTAGTACAACAAAGTTTGATTATTGTGCTATCTTGAATAAAAATGATAAATGCAATAGACCTTATGAATATAATGATCTACGAGTAAGCACATTATTAACATACGATAAACTCAGTGAAGATACTTATAGTACTAATAAAACTCAAATTATTGAAGATAGACAGAGTAGTTTTCATAATATTACTAATTTTATATCTGATTACTATTACAGAATGTATGAAAATGACAATTCTGAACTTAATTGTGGAAAGTGGAGTATGTATATATATAAAAGAGGAATGCAATTTGTTAAAATGTTCGCCAGTGAATTTTATGATGATGAAAGATATATAAATGATTCTATTAGAATATGGAATGATCATAGTATCCAATTAGAAACTACTGTTTTAGAGGATACTAAAAATCAATGTAATATGACAAAATTTATTTATCAAATTAGAGAGCAACAAAAATCAAATAATCCATATGATTTACCTTGGCTTTTATCAAAAAAGAATCACAATGAACCTAATGAAACTATAGATAATACAACTGAATTACCAGATAACTTACAACCTACAATTGTAACTCCTAATGTATTACTTGATGCTACTACTACAAATTTATCAGATAATAAAAAGAGTATTAATAATAACAAAAATGGTACCAATGCCTCTGAAAATACAAGGGCTACCTCAGTACCATCAGTTACTACAGATCAGAATGACCCAAAAACTTCAACCACAATTTCTCCAATAGACTCAATACATTTTAATTCATTAACTCCAAATGATACAATGCATTCCATTACTAATACTATATCACACACAACCTCATCTTCACCTTTTTCTGAGACTTTAACATCTCTTACATCTAAAACATTACCTTCACATTCTACTATAAATAATTGCACACCTACAGATACATCTTCCTATGGAGATATGTCTTCTACAGCTACTATTGAATATCCTATTACTGCTGTTAAATCATTTACAAATAATATTGCACCTTCTAGTACTATCACTCCACCTCTTACAACTGCATCTTTACCTCCTGAAAGTGCAACTTCTGTAAATAAGATTATACCTACAAATAGCACTGAATCTCCTACAATTGATTCTTCTTCTCCTGAGGTTGAACCTTCTCTTACAACAATAACTAGAACTCCTACATATAGCTCTACACCTCCACTACTTTCACCTACTCCTACGATCACCACTTTGCCTTCCACAAATAATCCTATATCACCTACAAATGATATGTCTATTCATCCTACTAATGATGTTACTCATAAAACTGCAACTTCACCTTTAACACATAGTTCATCACCTTTTTTGACAAATACCATTGAAAATTCTACTACTACCATTGAACCATTTACAAATAAAATTGCATCTCCTGAAACTGACCTTATATCTCCAGCAATTAACACTACATCTCTTATGTCTGATATTATATCTCCAACTCCACTTTTGTATTCCTCTGATAATACATCTATTCTCACAACAAAGGCTGCTTTTTTTCCTACAACAAATAACAATTTACCTTCAAATCAGACAGATAGTATCCAACTGGAGAACCAACAAAATACACATGCCCCTCTTAAACTGGCTCAACAATATTTACTTGAAAATAATACTGGAAATGTTTCAATAAGTCCAAATGCGACTGTTTCAAATAGTTTATTGACGCCATCCTCATCAAATAACCCCACCGATGTTATGCCTACAGTTACACCTACAGATAATTTATTAATACCAATGGTTTCTGGAGGTATATTTATTTTTGGAATTATTTTTCTTTTAGTTCTTCTTTGTAAAGTATGATTAAATTAACATTTAAAAATTAAAAAACTTATATATTTAAAATCATAATTACATTAATGAAGAATTTTTATAATATTTTATTTTTTAATTTCAATTATAGTATACTCCCATTGGATCTTGGCTTCGTAATAGGAAGTCAAAAAAAAAAAAAGCAAGAAAAAAGATTAAGAAAATAACAAGGGAACCGTTGTTAATGGATACAAATAATATAGAGAATGAACCAATAAATAATGAAAATTATTCATTCTTACACCATGAAAAAGAAATACCACTATGTGATATGAGTTTGAAAAATCGAAAAGATTTGAAGTATAAACAGGTGAAGAAATCCAAAGCACATAAAGGAATGTATATGGAAAATGAAAAAGATTTGAAGTATAAACAAGTGAAGAAATCCAAAGCACATAAAGGAATGCATATGGAAAATGAAAAAGATATGAAGTATGAAGAAATGAAGAAATCTAAACCTCATGAAGGAATGTATATGGAAAATGAAAATAAATGCATTCGTGAAGTTGTAGAAGTATCAAAGAAGCATGAAAATGAATTTATATTGGGAGAAAAATTAAATGAAGATAATCCAAGAAATGAAATTGATGAAATTGAATTGAATGTAAATAAATCTAGAAATAAAATAAAAAAAGAAAAGTTGAATAAAAATATATTAGGAAAAAATACAGCTCATAATGTAGAGTATATTATGGAAAATACATTAAGTGAGGAAGAAACCAATGAAATATATGTAATAAAAGAAAAATATGAATGTGAAAATGAAATGAAAAATTTAGAAAGTAAAAGATCAATTAATGATGAAGTATGTAATTGGAATTCATGGGTAGATATACATATGACTGCATTACTACAGTGTAGAAAAGAGGAATGGAAATTGAATAAAACCGAATTTTTTAATATTTGCTTAGAAGAGTTCGAAAAAGATAGAGAAAATTCTAATTTAAAAGAAATGGGAAATAATTTTGTAATGAAAATAAAAGGAGAAAATAGTACCGTTACAATGGAAAAAAATAGTAGTATATTAGAGAAATATAAAAATGAAAAGTGGTTTATTAATTTGAAGAAAGAATGGAAACAAGAACAAGAAAAATACTTAAAATATTTAGAAGAACATGAAATTAAAAAAATGACAGAAATGGGATTAAATAATTTTATTCTAGGTAAAAAAAAAAATATATGGAAGATATGGATAGAAAGGCAAAGAGAGCTTTCATACGAATACAAAAAACAGAAATGGTTTGTAAAATTGTTAGAAGAATATGAACAAGAAGAAATTCATGAAAATTTAAAGGAAGAAAATATAGAGAAAGAAAGAGATAATGGAATAGATAATTGTGAAATGAAAAAAAATTTGGAAAGGAGAATTTTGTTAGATATTCATATGATGGTATTAGAGGAATGTATGAAAGAAGAGTGGGAAAAAGAAGAAGGATTTTATAAAACAAACATAATAAAGATAAGAAAATATAAAAATTTGGATGAAGAAACAAACATATTAGAAAAAATGGAAAAAGAAAGAAGTTTGAATGTTATGTCAGAGAAAAAAAAAGAGGAAATGGAAGAATGGAAAAAAGAAAAATGGTTTATTGAGTTAATGTTAGAATGGAAAAATAATGAAAAAAAATATATGATAGAGACAAATGAAGAAATTTTAGTAAAAAAGAATAAAGAAAGAATAATAGATGTTGTCTTAGAAAGAAAAAGCAATATATGGAAAAAACACTGTGAAAATATTTGTAAAAAGTGGAAAGAAGAAGACAACAATGAAGAATGGTTTACAAAGTTAGTTAATGAATATGAAAATGAAGAGAAAGAATATAAAAGTACAATTTATAA
Organism: Plasmodium gallinaceum; assembly: GCF_900005855.1. Lineage (NCBI taxonomy): Eukaryota > Apicomplexa > Aconoidasida > Haemosporida > Plasmodiidae > Plasmodium > Plasmodium gallinaceum. The sequence goes on along the minus strand of NW_021628258.1, from coordinate 35,275 downwards.
AAATAGTATAGAAGAAAAAAAAGAAGATGTAAAAACCATAGAAAGAGATGAATCAGTAACAGAGTTTAATAAAAAGGGAGAAGAAAAAATGAGAAAATATGAAAGGAATAGTTTAGAGGAATCATTTGAAGAGAATAATTCTATAATAAACAAAAAAAAATTAAAATGGAAGACTTTAATAGAAATATATATGGTAATATTGGAGGAATGTAGAAAAGAGGAGTGGTTATTGAATAGAGGAAAATTTTTAGAAACTTGTTTAGAAGAATTTAAAAAAGAAGAAAAAGAAAAATATCCAAAAATAATAGAAAATGATTTAGCAATGATGAGAAAAGAGGAAGAAGACATTAGTATAATAATGATAGAGAAACAAAAACATCTATGGAAAAAATGGGTAGAAAGAAACAAAAGAATGTCAGAGAAATGGAAAAAAGAAGAGTGGTTTATTAATTTAAAAAAAGAATGGGGAACAGAACAAGAAAAATATGAGGAATTAACAAAAGAATCAGAAATCTTTGAAATAGAAACAGGCAAAAATCCTATGCTAGAAAAACAAAAAAGAATATGGAAACAATGGCTAAAAAAACAAAGAATGCGGTTTATAGAACATAGCGAGGAGGAATGGTTTAACAATTTATTGGTAGAATACGAAAAAGAAGAAGAACTTAAGGAAGGAATAACTAAAAAGGATACGAAAAAAACGAAGGAAATTCATGAAAATATAGTAGAATTGAAACAAGAAGGAGATGAAGAAATAGTGAAATATAAAAAAAAGGAAAAATTGATACAAAAAGTTTTGATTGAAATACATATGACACTATTAGAAGAATGTATGAAAGACGAATGGCAAAAAGAAAAAGAATATTTTTTTAAAACAATGATGGAAGAGTTGAAAATACAAGAAAATTTAGATGAAGATGTTATCATATTGGAAATAAAAAAAAAAAGAAGTAGGAATGCTATATTAGATATTGAAAAAGTAGAAATAGAAAAATGGAAAAAGAAAAAATGGTTTATAGAGTTAATATTAGAAATGAATAACAAGGAAAAAACATACATAAAAGACATATATGAAGATATGATAGCAAAGAAGAATGAGGATGTAATTAAAAATCCCATGTTAGAAATGCAAAAAATTATATGGAAAAAACAATGTGAAGATATCCATAAAAGGTGGTTAGAAAAAAGTAATGAAGGATGCTTTACAACACGAATTTATTAATAGAAGAATAAAGATAATGAATAAAAAGGCAAAATTTATAAATAGGGTATAGGAAAGAAAATTTGATGGAAAGAAACTCGAAAATTAAGTAAAACAATAGAAAAAAATTTAGAAGTGATAAATGGAATTATTGAACTTTTTAGATGGTTGTTAAGAAATAAACTTAAACATTGTTATATGTATAGTTATTTGATTCATTAATTTACTCATTCAATAATTTTGTTAGAATATTGATTTATTAATTTCTTGTATAATAAATTTGTTAATGTGGTACAAATAAATTAAATAAATAGAGTTTAGAGATAACTATAATTATTTTATTTAGAATGAAATAAATCATTACATTAATCATTTATTTTTATTAACTCATATTAAATTTTAACTCTATTATTAATTGTTTTAGCTAATCTATACAATACAAATGTAATATCTAACGTTATGTTATTTAATCTTTCATGTAAAAAAGAATAATATCCATTGCATCACCAAAAAAAAAAAAAAAAATTATTATTCTTGTTTTTAAGATGAAATTTTTTTTTTCTATTAAAAAATAAAAAAAAAAAAATAAAATTATTGCCATTTACTTTTTATTAAAATTTCATAGGTTGTCTGAGTAGTAAAATCCAAAAAATTATAAAATTTTTTTTTTTATAATATTAAATACACATAAAAGAAAATAAATAAATTAAATATATATTTTTTTTTTTTTTTGTTTGTTTTTTAATTTTATGTTCAATTTTATTATTTTCTATTAATACTCTATTTAAATACTTTCATAGTGCTTTAAATTGTCAATAGAGAGTATGTATAATGATTTCTACTTATTCATTTAATTATAAAATTATCTTATATAGATATTTATATACTTATTATACATTTATCAATTCATAATAAACTTAACATATATGTTATAATATTTACTCTTTTTAAGACTTATTTGTAATTTTTCATATAGAACCATAAAAATTATCATATTTATTTATTTCCCAAAAAAAAAAATAAAAAAAAAATATTTTTTTTTTTAAAAATAAAAACGCATACGTAATGTTTTTTTATAAATATGCTAACAATGAAACTTATTTTATATATAGTTCTTCTAAATTTAATAAAATATTCTTTTAACCACAAATTATCTTGTATTTTATTTCTATACATGCAAAAGTTATTTTAAGTGTTCTCATATATATATCTCTTTATATACTTTTTAATTATACTTCCTGTAACTGCTTTGCTCTAAAATGAACTTTATCATTCTGTAAATGGTTAATAAAAGACTTCATTAACCTTTTTGGAAAATAAATGGACTAATTAAATGAAGAATACGTAGTTGGTCATACACACACAAAAAAAAAAAAAAAAAATGATCAATTTTTTTTGTTTATATTTTTATATAAAAAAAATACAAAGATCGTCAGAATAAATAATTTGATAAAAAAAAAATTCTATTGGAAAAAGATTTGTTACCAATAAATAAAAAAAAAGGTAAAAAAAAAAAGAAAAAAAGAATTTTTTTTTTTGGAATGAAAGATGATTTTAAAGAATTTTGTAAGAGAAAATTTTCTACATATAACAATAAAATTTTCATGTAATTAATATTTATATAATTTTCTTTGTATTGTTACTAATTGCTTATGTTTGTTAATTCAATAGCAATATATATTAATTGCTGAACGTAAATCATAACAAAGAAACAAGTAATTTACATTTAATTAATAATCAATGTTCAATAAGGATTTAAATTTTTAATAAAAATAAGGATTTTTATTAAAGTAAATAAATGCCTATTGAAATCAAAGAATGTTGAATGAAGTAGATTACTGATTTATCAACTGTGTATTCGGTGACTTTGCTAGAAGACTGAACAAACAAATTAATAAAGAGCATGTAGAGTTTCCTCTATAGATTTAATTAATTTATGTATAATTTAAAATTTTTTTAATAAGAAAACTATATTATAAATATTCTGCTTCGTTGAGTATTCTTTTTTTTTAAGAGGAACTTATTTACTATAATAAAAATCCTTATTTTAATTAAAAATATAAATCTTCTTTAATTATTGATTCTATGTACATATATTTTATTTGTAATGTTATGTTTAATATGTAGCAATTCAAATTAATTGATCACAAATTAATATACATAAGTAATTAATGAAAGACAAATTAAATTACGTAAGAATTATAATCATGAACATTTTATTATTATTTATATAAAATTTTTTCTTTAAATTCAAAATTAAAATTTGCTAAATAGAAACTCTTTTGTCTATAAATCACTTATATTTTTCAAACATTATTGTTTCTACCATTCAATCTTTATTTTTTTTTTATCTAGCACTTGTATGGCTAACTGTATATTTTTCGTATAGCTAGTTATGTTCATTCTCAAAAAGGTTAATAATTCCTTTTGTTAATCAGTGAGTTAGTATAAATAATAGTCATTAAAGTGTTCGATGTTATTTAACTGTTATTATTAAATACAAATATAGTATTACTAATTGTAGAAAAATATTAAATTTTTGATAAAGTTGATGTAGTTGATAAATTATAAATGGCTAAATGAAGTAAATGGAGTAGATAATAATGAAATAGGAGTAAATATAGTGGGTTAAATATATGGAATTATTATAGTGAAAAATTTTAATAAGAATCAACCTTTTTATACTTCTCAGCATTTGTTTTAAAGGAACTCTATATTTATAAAATTTAGAATCTCTTACTGTCTATATCTTTTTACTAATAAAACCGTTTTTTTTTCTCTTTATTCCAAATAACAAATTCAATAGTACTACCCAAGTATATGTCAAATTTTATACTAAGAGTTTCTCTTTCCAAAATAAGTTTATTAATTCAACTTTCTTTATCATTCGTTTCTAGAAGCATTAATTCTACATTAATACAATTTCTAATATTTTTATGTGGGTTTTTAGTATTTAATATTTTCATATTCTCAATAATAGAGTCATAGGTTATACTTATATGTTTAATAAGATTTTGAAAATTAATTTTCCTCTAAATATACCATATATAGAAATTTTTACAATGTGTGCTATTATTTATTATTTTAGAAAATTGTCTATTTTTTTTTCTACTAAAATTAGAATTCCATATCATTACCCCAGAATTTTTCTTATCTTTAATTCTTTAAAAATAATTTTTACTTATAGTAATTAAGTCTTTCATCGCCTGAAATTTTATATTATCTCCAACAAAAGTGGAATTATTTCCAATTAGGGTATTATGATATAAATCTATTAGAATCCCCCTTTTAAAACTAATAGGATTAATGAAATTTTTTGAACTTTCATCATTGTCCTTACTTTTTGATTTATTGAAAAGGATATTCTTTTTTTTATTGAAATCTTTCATACACTTATCTATTGAATTAGTATATCTTTTATATCTTATTTTTTTTTTTTTATTCCTACTGTTCTTTCTTTTTTATCTCTCAATGTTTCTAACTTTTTGTAAATGTTCATTCAATGTTATTTTAGTCTTCCATAAAGTTTATAATATTATTTTTTTATTTTTAGTTTAAATAAATAAATTAAAAGAATGAATATACATATATATAATATTTTCTACTTATAAATTTTATATATTCTAATAAAAACTCAATTATTTTAGAGTGAAAATAATAAATATAATTAGGTAAATAAGAATATAAATTAATGTTTTAATTTATAAGTAAAATTTAATAAATGAAGAGAAAGCTCATATAATAACGTTCTAATTATATATTGTATTTTCTCATTTTAATTATTATTTTGAACCTGTAATTTTTTATATACTGAAATTACAATTTATTTTATTTATTCAACTTTTTTATTAAATAAATGTAAATTAATTTATTAACAATCTTCTTGAAAAATTTACATGAGATCAATAAACAACATCGTTAATTAGTCTTAATATTTTAATATGATTTTATATATCAGAGTTAAATTTTGTTATATTCATAGTTGATTTTTTTAAAAAATTTACATTTCTTTCATGCAAATATTAAGAAATGCATGCAATAAAAGGATAAAAAAGATATCAATCAATTTTTTTATTAACATATATATGCATATTGTTCCTAATTTGTTTCAATTAAATCTAATAAAATAAATATTAATTTAAAAAAAAATATATTTTATATTAATTTTTTTTATGAATGATTTTATAATAAACATAAATTATATGAAAAATTCATCGTTATAAAAAAAAAAGATATAATAGTTATAAAAAATGTAATAACTTTTTTACTTTTAAAAGTACTATATTTAATATGGAAAACAATTAAAACTATAAATGAAAAATAAATTTTAATATAGAATTTACACAGAATCACAATAAATTTATCTTCATTTTTGTGATAGTTAAACTTAAATATAAATAATATATTTTATTTTTGCTATTTTAATAATAGATAAATAAAATAAACGAATTTAAAATAAATAAATTGTTTATTACTTCATTTATAATTCATTAAATAAAAACATATTAGCTCAATATTTTTATTATTTTTAATATATTAATTATTTTATAAGAAGTATCAATCAAATTTAATAAAGAATTATTCATATTTTTAATAAAACCTAATTATTAATATAAAATTCATTAGTTATATTTATGATAATTTTATTTCTACTAATTTATCACTTTTTATAAAACCTGTGATCACTCCAAAAAAAAATAATAATTTATCAAAAATAAATATTTCTTTTCCTTGAAAATCAAGTGTTATAACAATTAAGAAATTATATAAAATATTATCAAAAACAAGTATAATTAAACAAAAAATGTTAAAATTTATTTATTTATGCAATAATATTTTCAAATATAATATTAAGGTATTCTCTTAAATATTTAGCCTTGGAAGTTAACCCTCTCTTTGCACTGAATTATGAATTAAATTATTTTAAAGGATTAATGTGTTTCAATAATTATTTTTCAAAATATATAATTTAAAAAAAAATAATATATATTTTTCCTTCCATTCAAAAAAAATTATTAAAAAAAAATTTTTTTTTAAAAAAATGTAATTTAATTAGTTACGTGCATTCCATTAAACAGTTTGCATATTATTTTTACTATGATTATTCTATTTTTTATATAATATTTATATATATATATATATAAAACGTGTTAAAATTCATTTTATTAATAAGAATTAATTAATAATTAAGTTCATAATATTTAAGTTTATTCAAAATGTGTAAAACATATAAATTTCAAGCCACATATAATTAATAAATAACATTCATCTTTAATTTTATTTCATTATATTTCTAAGATTCACATTTAATGTTCAACAAGATTAAGTAAAAATTAAAATATATATAAATATTATTTAGTTTCGTTGATAATAATTGTAACTTAATTCATAAATATATATGTTCCATATAAGTATTTATCTTTTTTCATAATAAATATTTTTTTATAATAAAACATGTTGATATATATACAAATTCTGTTTTATTTTTAATTTTGCTTTTTTATTTACCAAAATTTAACGAATATATAAATTCATGATTTAATTAAAATGCATTAAATGTCTTTTATATAGTTATTACAATTACAATTATTTCAGCTTATATTATGTACATTTGTGTATTACGTATTTATATCACTATAGTGCATTTTGTTTTTTTCTTAGATATTCTATTTATTATTATAAAATGATGTAAACACTATTGCATATGGACTTTTTAATTTCTGTTACTTCATTAACCTAAAGCAATTTATTATAACGTAATATTATTTTAACATCATCAATTACATATAGATACTAGTACAAAATTACCATGAAATATATAATTCTTTTTTATAATTTTATTTTCTCTATCATAATTAATATTGCATAATAGTAATTTTATATTATAATTTTACAATTAATAACATCTTAGAATTATTCATAATTCTATTTTCTTGAAAATTCATAAAAGAATCAATCATTCTTTTCAATATAATTAAAAAAATTATCTTTTTCTTAATTCATTAAAGTAAAAATTGCCTCTTTATTAAAAGCATTTTTAAATAAGAACATTATTATATACTAATTTTACAAAAAAAAAAAAAAAAAATTTAACATTTTAATTATTTTTGCGTTTAATGAAAGACGAGATCATTAACATGTACCTAAAAAAGTTAATTTGTAAAGTAAAAATATTTTAATATAAAATATTCTTTTAAAATAAGAAAGTAATATAATTAAATATGAATATGTAAATAAAATATTTGAATATAAAATTTAATTAAAGTTATTTATAAATATTTTAGATTTTGTTATTAATGATATTTTTTGTAGAAAATAAAATTAAATAAATAAATTAATAATATTCAGAATTTAAAAATATAAATCTTATACAAAAAAAATATTAAGGAAATTATTTAAAAAACTATAAATAATAAGAAGTAAAATATTTACACTTTATATGAGTTTTAAAAATGGCACTTCTATATAATGAGGGATGTCCAAATTCTGAAGAAGACTTTACCAAATGCAATGTGATTGCATGTATGATACGTGGGGGTAGGTTCAAAACGCATCATTGCGATCTTGCATTTGTAGCAATTAATGTAAAATATCCTTCTAGCGATATTCCAAATAATCTTGCAAAAAATATATTTACATATGATCATTATATTCCACGTGATGGCAAGCAATCTATAGTAACTTTTCTTTCAAATGATGAGAATGAAATTGTGTTTTTATATGAAATATATCCTTATAATGATAGACATTTATTTGAACCATTTTTATGCCGTCTTCGAGATAAAAACCAAAAATTAATATTTTGTGAAAAAATTAACAGAGATTATGTGGGAAGAACCCTTTCTTTTAATTCTATTGATATTATCGATAAAAAAGGAAGAGAAAATTATAGAATTAGACTAAAAAATTTAATGAATACTAGACATGTAAGTCGTATATTAGATTATAATGATATATTTTTTAGTAGGGATGCTTGTCATTATATAAAAGAAGCAAATGTTCATGAAAATATTTGCAGATATTCCATATGCACAAAGGATAAAAATGATTATACATCATGCGTGGATGCTAAATTTACTGGAAAATTGTTTCACATACAGAAACATTCGAAACCTTATGAAGGAAAGGAAAAATTTATATATCTCCCAAATATTTGCCTAAATCAGGGTTTGAAAATCAATTGTACTCCTTATTTATGCGAATATGAGAGGCCACTTGAATTAACTCCATGCAAAAAGTTAGATATTAGTATTGTGAAGAATATAATACCATATTCAGAAAGATCGATAGTGAAACAAACGAGAACTACGAATTTAGATTATGATAACAATTTAAATATGTCTTCTCTTGTTGCAATGACTTTTATTCCTTTCCTAATTATATTCTTTTTTATAGGATGCTATATATATAAAACCATTATGAAGAATAAATCTAAAGTAAGCTAATTATGAAATTTTGAAATACATGAATCTTATTATGTATATATACACATATACATTTTTTTATTCTCTATTTTTTTTTTTTTTTTTGTATTTTATAAATTTAATAAAAGAAAAAATACAAAAAAAATATATAAGTTCATATCATGTTTATTAAATAAATTCTACACTTTTTTTTTTTTTTTTAGAAAATAAAGATGAGGTCTAAAGAACCATAATTGTTGCTTTATGTTTTATTAATTGGGTGTTCGGTGACTTTGCTATAGTACTTAACAAACAAATTAATAAAGAGCATGTAGAGTTGCCTCTACGGTTTTGATGTATTTATATATATTTTTAAATGCTTTGAACGACTGATCCTTAATTATGTGATCTTCTTGATTGAGCATTCTTTAATTTCAATAGGCATTTATTTACTTTGATAAAAATCCTTATTTCCATTAAAAATTTAAATCCTTATTGAACACTAATAATTAATTAAATGTAAATTACTTGTTTCTTTGTTATAAGTTACATTCATCAATTAATATATATTGCTGTTGAATTAACAAACATAAACAATTATTGACAATACAAAAAAATTATATAAATATTAATTACATGAAAATTTTATTATTATATGTAGAAAATTTTCTCTTACAAAATTCATTAAAATCATATTTCATTCCAAAAAAAAAAATTTTTTTTTTTTTTTTTTTTTATCAATTTTTTTTTTTCCTGACGTCTTTGTATTTTTTTTTTTATAAAAATACAAACAAAAAAAATTATCATTTTTTTTTTTTTTTTTTGTGTGTGCGTTACCAACTACGTATTCTTCATATAACTAGTTCATTTTTTTTGCAAAAAGGTTAATAAAGCCTTTTATTAACCATACTCCACCACCATGGGAAAGTAATGGTTATTACTTAAAGTTTGTTATTTTTGGCTTGTTTTATTACATCAAGTCCTTTTTGTAGTCTTTTTTCAATTTTCATGTCCTGATTATTGTTGATGTCATATGTTATAATGCTATTCCGTTTATGAATATCTAGGTAATCTTTAAGCTTTAAATCATGCGTAAGATTTAGTTTCCTTTTATTAGTGTTCGTAACTTGTATTAAATTCTCCAGTTGCTTTTCATATATTTCCCTGATTTTGTTACTCAACAATTTTATTTTTGACATTGGAATTTGTACTTCTCTACCTTTATAATATATATGTAATGCTTTTAAAATTTCGCTTTCAATTTTAGTTACTCTATAAGGAAATGACCAATGTGGTTTATATTGTATATTCCCACTATAGTGTTTCATTTGATTCCTTTCTTTTTCCGATAATTCGTATGAGATATGTCCAACCTTAATATTTTTATTCTCAATTATAGGTTTTCTTTTGATTGCATTAACATCTTCATGTATGTTATTCCATCTATCGTTTAAATATATAATCCTCATTTCAGAAGTTCTTTCTGGTAATAATTTTGTAAACCCTGGACAGATACAATCCATTCCAAACATAGCAAAATAGGGTGTTTTTCCTATCTCTCCATGAATTGTATTATTATATATTAGTACTGCATTTTGTATTATTTCTTCAAAAGGTAGATCTTTTTCTTCATATAAAATCTTAATTATATAATCTAAGCTTTTATGAGAGCTTTCAATTATACCGTTTCCTTGTGGATAATATGCGCTCGTATGATACAATTTAACCTGTAATTCTTTTGTAATATAGTGATGAAATTCTTGAATAGTATAAATTGAATCGCGATCTGTTAAAATACTTCTAGGGTATTCAAATATGGGTATCCATGCTTTCATTATAATGTTAATTGCGTCCATAGAATTAGATATTTTATTAGTTCTATTAGTCTCCATAAAACTTGAATGATGATCTATTGATGCTTGTATAAAGTATTCTATACCGTTCCATCTTTTGGGTCCTATAATATCTAGTGAAAACATATCAAATTACATTCCGTTTTGATAAAGCTTCGTTATTATCAGGTTTAAATTTCCTATTACGCATTATTTGACAAATCAGACAATTTGTGACGTATTCCTCAATATCTTTACTATTATTGGGCCACCAAAAATGTCTTTGTATTTTCTTTAGTGTTTTATTTACTCCATTATGTCTTGCGAATTTACTACTATGAAACCAATACATTAAATGATTTCTATATTTTTCTGATATATATAATTCTCTGTTCTATAGTGAACTGGGAAATCATACTTCCATACTACGTCTCTTTGTATGTTATCTTTATCTTTTCTTGATGCATTTACTATTTCCTCGTAATATGGTATGACGTATAAATCTTCATATACTCCTTGAGGTTTACTACAATATAATGTCATATAATTAGGAAGATCTGTTTCATCTTCTATTGATCTAGTGATCCAATGAGCTAAACTATTTTGAACTCCTTCAATATGTTCAAATTCTAAGTTAAATTCAGATAGTCTTAACTTCCATCGATATAATTTTCCAGTATTAATTGAATCCATTCCAATAATACCTTTACAATATGTTTTAATTAAGGTCTTAGATCCTTTAATATAATAATAGAATGTTTCGCATGCTACTACTATAGCCAATAATTCTTTTTCAACCGTAGTACATCTTTGTTGTACTTCATTTAATTTCTTCGATGTGTAATGAATGGATTTAGTTTGATCTGTGTCTTTATTAATTTGAGTCAATACAGCTCCTATAGCATAATCTAATGCGTCAGTTTAAATAGTATAGGGTTTTTCCTAATTCTGGAAATGGAAGATAAGTAACTTCCGTCATTTTATTCTTGATTTGCTCCAAAGCCTTTGAATACCCTTCTTTCCATTCAAATTACTGTTTCTTAGTTAACAATGGAACTAGTTTAGAAGTTCACTCTTAAAAGTTCTTCATGTAATTCCTGTAATAATTAGTAGCTCCTAAGAATGATCTCAATTGCTTTTTAGATTTAGGCCGTTCTGCCTTAATAACTGTTTTCACCTTATCTTATGAAGGTCTTAAACCATTTTGATCTATCTCTTGCCTAATATAAATGATAGACGTTTTAAATAGTTCACACTTTTCTTTATTTATTCTTAAATTATTATTACAGACTAATTCAAATACTCTTTATAATACTTCTAAGTGCTCAAATAATGTTTTTGTAAGAATGATGATGTCATGAATGTACACAACTACATAATTCTCTTGAATTAATTCCATAAAAATATCTTCCATTATTCTTTGAAATTGTGTAGGACATGTTTTTAGACCGAATGGCAATACATTAAATACAAATGTTCCCCTCTTCGGAACTATAAATCCAGTATATGGATTACTATTTTCCTCCAATGCGATATTTCAAAATCCATTTTTAAGGTCTATTTTTGAAAACCATTTTGTTCCATAAAACGTTTGAAATATGTGTTTAAAGTGTGGGATGACATATAAATCATCTAGTATAATTTTATTTACATAACGATAGTCTAACGTTATTCTCCATTTGTCCTGTTTTCTTCCGAACCATTACTATTGGTGAAGTCCAATCTGCATTAATTACCTTACTTATTACTTTTAATTTTATCATTTCATCTATTTTCGATGTTATTCTGATAACATTTCTTCACTCAATGGTCTAGGGTTATAACGTCGAGATTTCCCTTGTACCTGAATAGAAACTTTGTATTTGTTGTTGGGTTCCATGATTTTATTTCCCCAGAGTATTGTATTATTTCTTAATACTTTTTCCCATTCTTCATTATTTTTATGATCTTTTAAGTCAGATCTTTCAATAAAATTCTGAATAATTTCTTTATTCAAATTCTCTAATTTATCCTCCCTTAGTTCGGGTTTAACTTGCATGATATATATATGTTGATCTTTTCTTTTTGTGATGGAATATCCTAATTCGTCCATTAATGGTTAATAAAATACTTCATTAACCTTTTTGGTTATAAAAAGGACTACCTATTTGAAGAATACGTAGTAAGTTGTGCTAACTAAAAAAAAAAAAAAAAAATTATTGGAATTTTTTTTTGAGATATTTTTCTTTTGAAAAATGGAGATAAAAAAAAAAAAAAATATATTTATTTTTTTTTTTTGGAATGATTTATTCAGAGAAGGATTTTTTTTAAGAAAAGAAAAAAATTGGTAAAATTAAAATCGAGAGTAAGATTTAGCACCAATAAAAATATGATCTTAAAAAAATAATAATGTTTTAATAAAAGAGTTTAATTTGTATTATATTTATATTGTTAATTTGTGAGAGAAAATTTTATATATATATGACAATAAAATTTTCACGTAATTAATATTCTTATAATTAATTTGTATTTTTACTAATTGTTTATATTTGTTAGTTAAACAGTAATATATTTAAATTGCTGAACATAAATTATAACAAAGAAATAAGTAATATACATTTAATTAATTATTAGTGTTCAATAAGGATTTAAATTTTTAATAAAAATAAGGATTTATTTATTAAAGTAAATAAATGCCTATTAAAATTAAAGAATGCTAAATGAAGTAGATTATATAATTAAGAATCACTAGTTCAAAGCATTTAAAAATATATATAAATACATAAAAACTTTAGAGGCAACTCTACATGCTCTTTATTAATTTGTTTGTTCATACTCTAGCAAAGTCACCGAATATCCATTTAATAAAACACCTGTTCAATGACCGTGTTAGTAAGGAATAAATTAATAGAGAATATATATAAAAAATTATACTTATTTTATTTTTATTAAATTAAAACATTAAGAAATTTATTCAATTTTATTAATTAATATAAAATATTAATTATATCATTTAAATATTTTTGTTCTTATTTACACAATATCTCATGTATGTCACATTTTGCCTTACACTTTTAATCTCTCATAAAAAAAATATTCTACATTATCGTTCCCAAAAGAAAATATTTATGGCTTGAGATATATTTTTTTTTAATAAAGGAACAATGAGAAAAATCATTACCAAAAAAAAAAAAATTAATTTTTTTTTTAGTAAGAATTATAATAAAAAAACAAATTTAACAAAGCATATCCACATTTTTTTTAGTGTATTTGTCATTAAAGTGATCATCTTTTTTTCTTTTATTTGTACATATTTTGTATATTTATTTTTTTTTATCTTGCGCATTTTATTCGTATTTTAACATGAACAAATGTAAATGTTTTTACTTATTTTATTTACTCAAATATAATTTAAGATATATCGATAATGCTATTTTTACACTATTAGGAGATACTAATTATTATTTAAAATATATTAGAAAATTTTATTCGTGTATTTTTAAATTAGTTTCATTACTAATAATTCTCAGATTTTTTAATAAATAAAAAGAAAATGGTTTAAATTATTTATTATATCTTTGATCCAAAAAACCGAATACTGTTTTACTGAATTCTCTTATAATGTTTTGGAATCGCATTAAATGAAAAAGATAATGATAATGGTTGCACAAACTTTATTCATTATACTTCAAAAAAATTAAATGATGCTAAATGGAAATGGAGAACAATATAAATAGAACTATTCTTAATAATTATATCTTGTGAAACATTTGATTATTATATTTAAGGATCTAAAGTATTTATAAAAGCAAATTGTAATGGTATAATAAAAGTTGATTCTTCTAGTACTAGGAAATTGTAAAGATGGAAATTAGACTGTCCGAATTTTGTTAAGTATTTGAACACATTAAAGGGGTTTAAAATAATTTAGATTGTTGGATTTCTAGGTCAATAGATGATTAAAATGATCTTCTTAATTACATATTATAAGATGATAGACCGTTAAAAGAATATGAAAACTTTTATGTATTCCTTCTTGACAGAAAATAGATGATTTTAGTGAGGAGATAAAAATAATATTCATAGAAATTTTGTAGAGAGAAATAACCTTCCTATTCATTATAAGAAGGTATGATTATATATATGATTTATTAATTGTCCCTTCAATGACTTTACTAATGTATTGGAAATACTAATTAATAAAGGGAATATAATGCTTCTCTTACAGATTACATTTAATATAGAGCTATATCTGAGTACAAATGTTTATTTATTTTAAACAAAGTTTGAATTCAATTTGTTTACAATATCTTAAAATATACTATACAATAATTTAATAAAAAAAGTAAAAACAAATCCTTTTGTTTTCTTTTTAAAACATTGAAATTCAATTTAATTTACACAAAATTAATTCATTAGAGTTAACTAATTTACATAATAAAATCAAAATATATTTCACAATAGAAATATATTTTAAAAAACAAAAATGTTTTACCGACAATATATTTTTCTATTAACCTACAACAAACAAAAAAAAAATAAAAAAAAATTAAAAATAGCTTTTTTTAATTTTTGAACTTGTGAATATGTATAGCTGACTTTATTTTCTCCATAGATCTATTAACAATTATCCTAAAACTAATTTTTGTTTGTGTATATTTTTCTTTTAAATATAACTTTTTTGATTTTTCTTATATGCTTTTTTCTTATCTTTATTCTTTTTTTTTAATTTTATTATTGATAAATATTTATACAATATATGTATATATTTATTTTTTGTTATAACTATTATTTAAAAAAAATTACTTTTTCAATTATTTGAAAAAAAATAAAATAAATTTGTTAAGTACTTAAATTCAAAAGAAAAAGTGAAGATAGGTATTTTCATAAATGAAATTATAATAACAAATTTTGTAAAAAGAACATTTGAAAGTCAAATAAATTAATNACCGACAATATATTTTTCTATTAACCTACAACAAACAAAAAAAAAATAAAAAAAAATTAAAAATAGCTTTTTTTAATTTTTGAACTTGTGAATATGTATAGCTGACTTTATTTTCTCCATAGATCTATTAACAATTATCCTAAAAAGGGTAATCTAATATTTACTTGCTTAAGGAATTTTGCAGTATTATGATTTATTAACATGATTCTTAAAGATTTTACTACAATATTGAAAAGAAAAATTAATAAATAGAATGCATAGCTTCTACTAATTGTTGTAAAAATTACGTTGATAATACAAACTAACAAACTATGTAACTTACAATTTTTATAATTTATTGGTTTTAGGAAAATTTATTTACTTTAATAAAAATCACTTTATTTTTATTAAAAATATAAATCTTTGTTATTGATTTTATGTAAAAGTCTTTTTTTTTTTAAACTGTAGAATATTTATTACTTGCTATATATACTTCCATGAAGTTACTATATGTTATTCCAAAAATGTTAATAATATATTTTATTAACCAAATAATGAAAAAACAAATCAATATTAAGTAGACTATTCTTTACAAATCTTAATAGTTGTGAAAGAATTTTTTTATCAATAATATGTAATCTTTATATAATTAAATTAAATAACATGAAATATATAGCTTATATTTGATGACCTATCTTCTAAATAAAATATAAGGATTAATATATTATTTATTCCTATTACATCAGTTAGTTTAAAGAACATTTAAATAAGTTAATTAAATATAAGTTATTTAAGAATCTAAACATTAAACATAGATCATTTATTGTATGTGAAATAATATTATTACTACAGTAACTTTCTATAAAAGTTATTTAAATATCCTTTTAATAAATTTTAATTTTTTATTCAAAAAATAATAAATTCATTCTAAAAATTTTTTCTATGAACAAAAATATATAGCTATTATTTTTTTTTTTTAACTACTTATGTGATATATTTTTTCAAATGTCAAAAACTTATATCTATCTTTTTATTTTATTTATACTTTACTAATATTTAAAAAATTTCAATGATATCCTTTATTAACCTAAGAAAATTCAAATATTGGGACATTGATTTGTTAATTATTTGTTCAAAAACTTTTGTATAATATTGGTCAATAAAAGATATAATTAAAATTTTACGAAATGAGAGATAATAAATTGTATGGAAAATAACATATTTGTTGTTTAAGGGTGTCATTTAATTAAGTAAATAACTAAAAAAAGAAAAATGAAAATTTTTGTTCTTTATGTTGCATATAAAATTTTCTAATTATGATTATTTTATTTTAATTTAATAAAAAAAAATTATTTTTTTTTAAGTTGTTAGGAATTTTTATTCATTTAGATTTTATATTTAATTAATCAAACTAATTTTTGGAACGACCAAAAGTTTAATAAAAGTTTAAAAGAAAACAAAAATGATTTAATTTTTATTAACACTTAAATTTAGTGTATTTTTATAAAATTTCTAATTACTTTGAATTTATTTATTTTAAAATATTATTTTGAATATAATTAATAGCTTGAATACTAATTTAAGCTTCTAATAGAAATAAAAATAACTTTATATTAATTATATAAACGCATCTAAAACAATAAATATTGTTTTATGTAAATTATATGTATAAAATTTACTTTATTATAATAGAAATATATATTTACAACAGGTAAAACTAGTAGAGACTAAGGTATATATTCTTAATTCGTTCATTCAATATATCAGTATATTAATATTAGTGTAATATGATGTATAATGTATATATTATTTATTAATCTATTCAATAGTTTCGATATATCATTGAATGAACATAATAATAAAGAGCACATATGATGGTTCTTACTAGTTTTAACTGTTATAAAAATATATTTCTATTATAATAAATTAAATTTTAGGTATATAGTTTAAATAATACAATATTTACTGTTTTAGAGGCATTTAATTAATTAATACAAGGTTATTTTTATTAAAAGCTTAAATTCTCATTAAATCTATTAATTATATTCAAAATAATAATTTAAAATAAATTAAATTAAAGTTATTAACAGCTTTTGAAAAATATTTTAAATTTAAATATTAATAAAAACTAAATACTTTTTGTTTTCTTTTAAGTTTTGAACTTTATTATTGATGGTTTCTAAAATTGACTCTATTATAAAATTTAACCCATATACAATAAAACGTATTATTTAACAATCTAAATAAAAAAAAAAAATTGAAGAAAATATAAAAGAAAAAAAAATTATAAGATGTCAAAAATTTTTTTTTTTCATTTATCTATTTCTTTAAATATCCTTTATAACGAATAACTTATTTCCTCATAATTTACTATTAAATCATAAAAGGTTAATATCATTTATTAACCAGATAGGTATTTTAAACTATATATATTTTAGAATATTTTACATGCACATAAAACTCATTTTTTCATTTTCATTCATCATATTAAAAATTCAAAAAGGTCAATAATATTCTTTATTAGTCATATGTCAAAGCTTAAGATTCAATCACATATAACTTGGATATAACCTCTTTTTCATAATAACTTCAACGTAAATTACATTATAAATAAATAAATTTTATATTTTCATTCAATTTTTTTTTTTTTACAGTTTTTATATCTCTCTTATCAATTTTTTTTAGAAAAGATTTTTTTTTGTGAACAATATTCTATTATGTTTTCGCTTTTTCTCTTTTATTTAATACTAACATTTAACTTAAATTCTTTATATAATTATAAAAATGAATTAAATATTTTTTCAATATTATCATTATTATGTAAATTAAAACTTAATTTAGGTATATTTCAATTATAATAATAAATAAATATATATATACGCATTCTTTTATTTTATTCTTTTATTTTTTATTTTTTATTTATATATTGTTATTTGCTGATAAAAAGACTATTTGCATGTGAAATTTTATTTTTTTTCTATTTATTTTACCTAAACATTAGCTGTTATAACAAATTAATATATTATTGTTAATTATCTATTGACATTGAAACTGTTAAAAATATTATATTATAAATACTTTTAACATAATATTATATAATTGTAATTTTAATTATACTGCAAGCACTAATACTATGCCATTTTTATTTATATTTCTTAGATAATTAAGAAAACATTTTATTATATATATTTAAAATTATTTTTTATTTTCTTAAAAAGAATAAATTATTACTGGAAAAATCTCTGAATAAATATTGCAATTATTTTATATTAAAATTACGATACAAAAAAGTTTTAAAATTTTTTGTTTATGTTCTGTAGAAAAAAAATCCTAACAATAATATGTATTAAAAATATATATCCCATAAATGTTAGATTTTATAGGAACGTATCTTTAAAAAAAAAAATATACATAAACTTCAATATTTAAATAAGAGATTAGAAGAGTTTTGAATTTTTGTAAATATTATATATTGTACTAGAAACTATATTTTTTATAAGAAGTAAAATAAAACTTATAAGAAAATGAAATATTAAAAAAAAAAAAAATAATTCTACAAAAGCTATTAAGGAAAAATTCACAAAAATCTTAGTAAAAAGTAATAAAAATATATATGCCTTATTTTAATTTTAAAAATGGCATTTTTAAATAATGAGGGATGTGAACATTCTGAAGGAGATCTTACCAAATGTTTTATGAATATATGTGAAATAAATCTAAATAAATTTGAAGCATCATATTGTAGAATTGAAAGACCAGTAGTTGATATAAAGAAGACGTCAAATAATAATTTAAATGATCTTTCAAAAAATTTATTTACATACGAATTTACTCCAGCAAATTTTCATTCTAGGATAATTATTCTTTCAAATAATGATAAAGATGGTATTTTGCTTCTGTATGAATATAATCCACATCATAATAAATATCCAGATAAAACATATTTATGCCGCCTTAGAAATATAAATCAAAAGTTAACATTATGCGAAGCCGTTAATATAGAATATTTTGGAAGAAGTCTTACGTTTAAATCTTATGACATTATTAATGAAGAAAATAAAAAAATTAATATTAGTTTAAAAAACCCCAATCATAAAATTATTAAATCAAAATATGATGAGTTAATATTTAAAGAACATTACTGCCATCATATGAAAACAAAATACATTTCACATTGTAATAAAAGGTATACCATATGTAAAAAAATGAATAATGATCAATTGCATTGTTCCGATGCGAATTATAGTGGACATTTAATTAGATTAGATTATAATGAGTATCCTATTTTAAAAAGAAATTATATATATCTTCCCAGTAGTTGCTTAAAAGAAAATTTAAATCCTGTATGCACTCCATATATGTGCATAAGCCGTGCTTTTGATGAATTTTTTCAATGTGAATATGAAGAAATCAGTGTTATAAAAAACATAATGCCAATAAATAACATAAGGCCAATAAATAAATTAAGGTCAATACATATCATAGAGCCAAATTCAAAAAATTTACCCGTGATGTCATTAAAGCATAAGGATATTTCTCATAAAAATAGTTTTGATAATACTGCACTCTTTGCAATGTCTTTTATGTCTTTTCTAGTTATATTCATTTTTTTTTTTTGCCTTTTATATAGGACTTTTAGAAAAAAGAGAAGTAGGTTATTTATAAAACATTTTAGTATAGTAATGCTTATAAATATATACATTATATTTTTTAATTTTTTAATATATAAAAAATGAAAAGGTAAATAAAAATCAGTGTGCATTAAATTAACAAAATTTTATATTTTTTTTTTTTTTGTAGGAAAAATAAATTAATGATAAAAAAGGAAAATCATTACTTTTACTAAAAATATCAAGTATTCTTACAAAAGAAATACAAAATTAATAATAAGGAATTTATATTTTATATTTCATATATTTATTAGAATCCATAGGAAAAATTTTTATTATAATAAATAAATTATAAATATTCAAAAAATTTCATATCTAGGTATGTATATACGATATACAAAATTGTAATGAAAATTTTTTTATGCTTAAATTTCTCAACTGATATATGCTTTCTTTTTGTATAAATGGGTTTAAATTTTCTATATGTTTATTTATTAATTTTATATTTAAAATATATTTTGTTAGAATAATAAACATATGAATTAATAAAGAAGAATTAAAATAATTTCTATTTTTGTCATTTCAGAAAAATATCTTGTCATAAATAAGTGAAAATTACATGATTGAGTATTAAAAGGAATTATTAATCTTTTTGAGAATATAAAGTAACAGTTGTAGGAAAAATTAATGGTTAGTTGTGTAACCACTAGATAAAGAAAAAGAAAAATTGTTAATTTTTTTTTTTTGTAAATTAAAAATACACAAAAAAGTTTATTTTTTGTGAAAAGATTAAATAGTTGAAAAATTAAAAGGAAGATTGTTTACTAAAAAATTTTTTCATAATATATTTTATTTAAATTTATATAAGAAAATTTTATATAAACGATGATAAATTTTTGTATTTTGTATTATTAATATAATTTATTTTTTATTTTGTTAATTTAGTAGATATATATATTTGAATTGCTAAATAATACTTATAACATTATA
The DNA here is from genome assembly GCF_900005855.1 of Plasmodium gallinaceum. Taxonomy (NCBI): domain Eukaryota; phylum Apicomplexa; class Aconoidasida; order Haemosporida; family Plasmodiidae; genus Plasmodium; species Plasmodium gallinaceum. Next base: position 14,333 of record NW_021628258.1, on the reverse strand, counting down.
AAGCAAATATAATTAAAATTGATAATTAAAGAGGATTTAAATTTTTAATAGAAATATAGTATTTTTATCAAAATAAATAAATGTCTCTTAAAAGCAATAAACATTCAATAAAGTAAAGTAAATATATACATTTTACTGGTATATAGCATTAAAGTTATACTTAAATTCATTGAATTAGTAGAGATAACTCTACGTACTTTTTATTAATATGTTTATTCAATACTTTAGAAAAATCATTGAATATGCAATTAATAAATCAATAAATACAATATACAATATTAAATCTACAGTTTATTTTATATGATATTCTTAACACTTTAAACAAAAATATATCAACTTAATGTTTTTATTACTGTTTAATGGGTAATAGAAACTACACTAACTTATTTTTATATTACATATGCACTTAAAAACACTGGACTTCTTGATATAGAAAAAAATCGTAAGATAAAATTATCAACATGAATTACAACAATAAATTCAAAACACTTCAGAAATTTTATTAACAATAATTATATTAACCGGTTTTTGCAGTAATGTAGTGTTTAATAAAAGATATTATTAACCTCTTATAGAATATTAAAACATAACATGGAAAATATGTTATATATCTCAGAAAATTTCTAACAAAAGAAAAAAGAATCTTATTTTTATTGTTAAATGTTTTTATTAGTTGTTTATTACTTGATTTTAATTAAAAAAAAAGAAAAAAAATTGTTTTTTTGAGTTATTGAAGGGATTTTTATTTATTTAGATATTAAATTTTGTAAGTTGAATTGATCTAAGAATAATTAAAAATTATATGAACATTTTAAAGAAATATAAAAAATATATTATTTTTATTAATATTTAATATTCATTTACTTTTAATAACTTTAATTAAAATTATGATGTCTCTTTAAAAAAATTTATTTTACAAGTGATCGACAATTTTAAAGATGATTAAAGTTTTAATCAAAATATGGATAAATTTTCAATAAAGTAAGAAAATACTTCTGAAACAATAAACGTTTATCTATTTTTTAATAAAAAATATTAATAAGTTTATATGAAACAATAGAATCTTATAGAGAAAATAGAATGGCATGAACATTCATTAAATAAAAAAAAAAAAAGGCTATTGATTATTTTTATTTTATATATTTTACTCTATGGCTATAAATGTTCTGTTGAATTTTATCAGTTGATCTAATTTTTAAGCTAACAAAAAATAAATTAAAACTTTAAAAAGAAAAAGAAGAAGAAAAAGGCTTTTTTTTATTATTGTTATTTAATTTTTATATATTTTTAAAAAACAGTAACTCTAATTTTAATTTTGTTAATTTATTTTAAAAGAATATTTTACACACAATAAATAATTTTAAAGAAGATTTAGATTTTTAGTAAGAATAAGGACAATTTTTATTAAATTAATAAATTCCTCAAAAAATCATAAATGCTCATTTATCGATTTATTAATTGCAGATCAATGATTTGAAAGAGTGTTGAACAAAAGGATTAATAAGAATTATGTATAGTTACCTTCACTAATTTAATTAATTTAAACTTAATTTTAATTCTGCAAACTAGTAAAATTTATATATGTAACCTACTTCAATGAACATTTATTTTTAAGAAATATTTATTTACTTTAACCAAAATCCTATACTTTTACTAATAATTAAAATTCTCATTAATTATCGATATTTAATTTAACATGCCTTATTTATGATGTTATGTACGATGTTTAGAAATTCATATCTTTCTTTTAATATAAATGAGTAATTATTAGAACACAAAATTAACTTACATAAATAAAAAAAACATGAAAAATTAATTAGTGTTAATATAACATTTTCTTTTTCAAATAATAATCAGAATTAATTCTCAAAAATTATATGCATCACAAAAATTAAATTTTAATAACCTAAAATTATTCATCAATTCTCAAAACTAATTATTTCTCCTTCAAAAAAAAAAAATTTATAAAAAAAAGTTGACTAATTTTTTTTTTTTTATCCAATGCTTGTATGGATAATTATTATTCTAAAAAAGGTTAATAAAGTCCATTATTAACCAATTATATAATCAATATGTATAAAACTTAATTATAGAATATATATTTTCTTAAACCAGTTAAAATTAATAAAATCCATTATACATGGTTTTTATTACATTGTATGTTTAATACTTGGTTTATTATTTTTATATTTCTTATTGAATGACTTTGTGAATAATTTGTTGACTGTTCGATAACTTTGCTAGAGTACTAAACAAATAAATTAGTAAATTACATGTAGAGTTGCTTCAACGGATTTAATGAATTTAAATATAATTTTAATGTTGTAAACCAGTAAAGCGCGTTATATATGGTCTATTTCATTGAGTATTTATTAGGTTTTAAGAGGTACTCATTAATTTAAAAAGAATTGCATTATTCTTATTAAAGACATAAATTCTTATTAATTATTTATTTGTACTTACATATATTTTTAATTAAAATGTTACAAATAATGTTTAACACTTAATTACATTGTATTAAAATTAACAAACGTACACAATTAATAAAATACAAATTGAAATTATATAAATAGTAAACACATGAAAATTTTATTATACTTCTTTTCTTAAAATATCTCTTTAAAATTCATAATATAAATTACATGCAGAAGAAACTCTTTTGTTAAAAAGAAAAAAAATACTTATATATTTTTTTTTGTTTTTCTTTTTATCTTTTCAGCCTTTTTTTTTTTAATCTAACGCTTGTATGGTTATTTATTTTCCGTATAACTATCACGTTTTATCCTCAAAAGGTTCATAATCCTTTTTATTAATCATTCTGCTATAATATTGAACAGATTAATAAAGTGCATGTTGGTTAATTAAAGGCTTTATTAAACTTTTTGTAAAATAAAAGGACTAATTAAATGAAGAACACGAAGTTGGTCATGCACATACAAAAAAAAAAAAAAATCATGATCACTTTTTTTTTGTTTGTACTTTTTTTTAAAAAAAAGTACAAAGATCGCCAGGAAAAATTTTGATAAAAAAAAATCAATTGGAAAAAGATTTGTTACCAATAAGAATACGATAAAAAAAAAAAAAAAAAAAAAGATTTTTTTAATTTTGTAAGAGAAAATTTTATACATATAACAATAAAATTTTCATGTATTGTAGTATTTATATATTTTATTCTATGTTTTGTTAATTATTAATGTTTATTAATTTGAGAGGAATATATTTGAATTTCTAAAAACTATTCGTGCTATTATAAATAAGATATATATAACGAAAATAAATAACTAATGATTTAAATTTTTAATAAAAATATAAGATTTTTATTAAGGCAAATAAATGTCTCTTAATAACAGCAAATGCTCAATGAAATAGGCTATTCATATGTAAAAAATTTACCTGTTTATAGCATTAAAATCATACATAAACTCATTAAATTAGTATAATTCTACATACTCTTTATTAATTTTTTTGTTCAATATTCTAACAAAGTCATTGAATAGTAGATCAATAAATGAATATTTTAGTAAAAATTTCATAAAAAAATATTATATATGCATTTTCATTTTTAAAAAAGAAATAATTTTATTTTTATAATTTATTTTTAGGAGATGTGTAAACGTAACAATTTTTAATAGTTTTGTGTGGAAACTACTAATAAGTATGTTAAAAACTGTGAATTTAATAATAGATGTGTGGTTAACAATGGGAATTATTAATTTTTATTGAGAATTAAAATATCTAACTGTTTGGAAAACATGAAGTTAGACATGCAAGCACTGGATAAATAAAAAAAAAAATTTTATGGTTGAGAAAAAATATTGTTCGAAAGAAATGAAAAATAATTTATTTTTGAGAGAGTTTCTTTGCAATTAATTTTTATTTTTAGTTTCTTTTTTATGAATAAATTTTACATACATAATAATAAAATATACATGTTTGTAGTATCTATATAATTTAATTGCATCTAATTAATTATTTATGTTAGCTAACATGGAATCAGCAGACTTGAGTTGCTTAAAATTATTCACAACATTATGAGTTAAAATATATTTTGTTAAGATCTATATTGCATAAGTATTTGGATTCTTAAATAAGGATATTTCTTAAAGTAAACAAATGTTTATTGAAAATAAAGAATGCTTAGCAAAGTAGATTACATAAATACAGTTATATTATAGCATTTAAAATTATTCACAAATTCATTATATTAGTAGAGATAATTTTACATGCTCTTTATTAATATATTTATCTAGTGCCCTAGCAAAACCACCGAATAGGTAGTTAACGATCCAATGCATTAAATTTATTATAAATTGATATTTATATAATAAGTATAAAATAACTTACATAAACTACTTTTACAATAAAATGACAAATACGGATCACTTTGCATACTCAATTAATTTGACTATCTAAAGCACTATAAATTACTTTAAATAGCTAATTAATAAATCACAACATCATTGAATGGAGTATTAAAAAATCATCACGTTAAAAAAAAAGTAACATATTATATTTATTTTTTTTTTGTGTGTATTTAAAATCATAAAAAATAATATTTAATTTTTTTTGAGTTTCATAATCCTAAAAACTACAGAAATTTTATTAAAAAAAAATGATGATAGTTTTATTTTTTAATAGAAAAAAAAGTTTCTTTTAATAAAAAAAAATAATTTTTTTTTTTCGTAATGCGATGTATATTATTTTTTTTTTCATTAAAACTTAAAAAATATAATTTTAAATATTACATTTATATGGAACAAATAAACTTAAATAATAAATAAAAGAGCTAAAATTTAATATTAATGTAAATAAAAGAATTATGTAATAATTTATTTTATTCTTAATAAAATAAGCATGGCTAATTTCTACATGTTTTTTATTAATTCATTTTTTCAATACTAGGAAAGTTATTGAACAAGAAATTAACAAATCAATATTATAATGAAATCAATGAATAGTCAATAAATCAGTAACTAAACATCTAAAAATATTTAAATTTATTTATTAATAAATATTCAAGAAGATGAATAATAAAATTTATTGATCATTTCTAGAATTTTTTATATTGATTCATGCATTTCTTCAGTTTCATAATTTTTATTTTTTTTTTTTGCTTTATATACATATTTTTATTATTGTTTTGTGTCCACTTTCTATGAATATCTCCCAAATATTTTTTCCACATAATATTCTTTCTTTCAAACACTAATTTTTTTTACTATATTTTCGTTCTTTTTTACTAACATTTCTTCAATTATTTCCTTCATATATTCTTTTTCATTATTTTTCATTTCTAATGCTAACTATGCAAATCATTTTTTTTTTTTCCATTTTTCCATTTCCTCTTTTTTTTTTCTCTAATATATAATTTCAACTTTCTTCTTCCTCTATTTTTTCTAATATATTTGCTTCTTCATCAAAATTTTCTTGTATTCTTACCTCATTCATAATTGTTTTAAAAAATTCATCCTTTTCTCTTTCCCATTCCACTTTTTTACATTCATCTAATACCATCATATGTATTTCTATCAACACATTTTGTATTAACTTTTTCTTTTTTCTAGATTTCTTCATTTCATTGTTTCCGTCTTGTTCTAACTCCTCCATGTTTTCACGAATTTCCTTCACTTTTCTCGTATTTATTTTAGTTATTCTTTCCTTACATTCTTCTTTTTCATATTCAGCTAGTAAATCATTAAACCATTTGTCCTCGCTATGTTCTATAAACCACATTCTTTGTTTTTTTAGCCATTGTTTCCATATTCTTTTTTGTTTCTCTAGCATAGGATTTTTTCCTGCTTCTATTTCTATGGTTTCTGATTCTTTTGTTAATTCCTCATATTCTTCTTGTTCTTTTTCCCATTTTTCTTTCAAATTAATAAACCATTCTTCTCTTTTCCATTTCTCTAACATACTTTTATTTCTTTCTACCCATTTTTTCCAAAGGAGTTTTTGTTTCTCTAACATTATTGTACTAATGTTTTCTTCTTCTTCTCCCATTANTTTTTGTTCATTTTCCCATTCTTTTTTTAAATTAATAAACCATTCTTCTCTTTTCCATTTCTCTAACATACTTTTATTTCTTTCTACCCATTTTTTCCAAAGGAGTTTTTGTTTCTCTAACATTATTGTACTAATGTTTTCTTCTTCTTCTCCAATTAATATTAAATCATTTTCTATTTTTTTTGTATATTTTCCTTTATCTTCATTTTTAAATTCTTCTAAACAGGCTTCTAAAAATTTTCCTCTATTCAACATCCACTCCTCTTTTTTACATTCTTCTAATACAATCATGTGTATTTCTACTATAGTCTTCCACATTAATTTTTTTTTCATCATTATGGAATTAATCCTTTCATCTGTATCTTCTAGATGAGTCTTTTCATATTTTTTCACTTCTTTTACTTTTCTATTAATCTCTCTTATTGATTCACCTTTTTCTCTATTTTTTTCATTTTCCTTTTTCATTTCTATATTCTTTTTAGTAATTTCACTTCTATATTCATTCTCTTTACTTTCAACTTCATCAACCAATTTTGTAAACCATTCTTCTTTGTTATCATTTTCTATCCACTTTTTACGAATATCATCCCAATGTTTTTTCAATACAATTTTCTGCCTTTCTAAAGCAATATTTGTTATTCTTTCCTGATTTTTTTTTTCCAGCATTTTTTTATTTAATTCTTCTAAATATTTCTGTTCATTATCACTCCATTCTAGCATTAGCTCTACAAACCATCTTTCTCTTTTCCATTTTTCTATATCCTCTTTTTTTTTTTCTAATAAACAATTCCATCTTCTTTCTTCTTCTATTTTTTTTACTATATTTACTTCTTCATCTAAATTTCTTTGTATTCCTAATCCTTCTGTGTTTGTTTTAAATAATTCATCTTTTTCTCTTTCCAATTCTTCCTTTTTACATTCCTCTAATACCATCATATATATATCTATTAACATTTTTTGTATCAAACTTTTCTTCATTTCATATTTAACTATTTCATTATTTATTTCATTCTCTTGTTTTTTTACACTTATTTTTTCAATTTTTTCTTCCATTATATTTTTATAAATTCCAACCATTTCATATTCTTCCAATAACTTCCTAAACCAATCCTGCTTTTTATATTCATTTGAATATTCTCTTTGTTTTTCTAACCACTTTCTCCATGCTTTTTTCTTTTTTTCTAACATTATATTACTTTTTTCTTCCACTGTTAAATTTTCAATCTCATATTCTTCTAAATATGCTAAATGTTTTTCTTCTTCTTTCTTCCATTCTTTTTTCAAATTAATGAACCATTCTTCTTTTTTCCATTTATCTAGAATACTTCTATTTTTTTCTGTCACAATTATACTATTTTCTTCTTCTCTTTCCTTTATTAAATTATTGCCCGCTTCTTTTAGATAAGTAGTTTTTTCGTCTTTCTCAAACACTTCTATGCAAATTCTTAAAAATTCATTTTTAATCCATTCCCATTCTTCTTTTTTATGCTCTAGTAATGTTATAATATATGTATTTTTCCTTGTATTCAAGTTGCACACTTCACTATTGATTGACACATTATTTCCTGAATTTTTCAATTCATTTTCATACAGAAATTTTTCAGTTTTTACATTTATTTCATTTATTTCTTCATCATTTAATGTATTATTTCTGGAATATCCTACAACATGAACGGCATTTTTTTCTAATCCATTTTTAATTAATTTTTTTTTTTTAATTTTATTTGTAGATTTATTCATATCCAATTCATCTTCTTCAATTTCATTTTTAGGATCACCTTCATTTAATTTATCTTCTTTTATTGGAAGTTCATTTTTTAACATTGACAATTCCACAACTTCACCAATATGTTTATTTTCACTTTTCTTGAATTTTTTAGTCTGTCTATATTTCAAATTTTGTTCACTTTCAAAACTAATCTCACATAGTGGTAAATGATTTTCTTGGTGCAACAACGAATATTTTCCACTATTTATTGGTTCATTCTTTAAATCACTTGAAGACATTAATATTGGTTCCTTTGAAATTTTCTTAATCTTTTTTTTTACTTTTTTTTTTTTTGATCTACGATTGCGTAACCAAGATCCAATAGGAGTGCACTATAATTCAAATTAAAAATTAAAAAATTATAAAAATTTTCTTAAAAAATTTAGTATTTTAAACTTATATATTTTTTCATTTTTAATTATTATTTATATCTTACTCTGTAGACAAGAATTAATAGGAGAATAATTCCTAAAAGGATTATACCTATTGGAGCGATTGTTATTAACACATTTCCTGTAGTTTTAACTGTAGGTGTAACTTCAGTATTATTTTCCAATGGGGGTTGCAAGGTAGATTTATTTAAAAAAGCGGTACCTGAAGGAATGGAAATTACATTATTTCCTATTGTATTATTTTGAGTTATATTTAGAGGTATAATTTGGCTATCTTGTTTGAAAAAGGCTGGTGTATTTTGTAGATTTTGTGTTATGGGATTATTTGTTTCCAATGATGCTATACTACTATGTGTTATAGGAAAATCAGTTATTGTGCTAGGAGATGGATTTGCAACTGGAAATAATAAGGATTTAGATGGGGTAGTAGAATGTACCATTGTATCATTTGAAGATATAGATTTATTTGCGAAAAATTCAGTTTTAGTTTCAGGAGTAGGTAGAGTCGTAGGAGGTGTAGAACTATATGGAAAAGATGTAGTGCCATTAGAAGAAGGTACAGCTTCCAAGGGAGATAAGGATGTAGGAAATGTACTACTAATTTTGGAAGCATTAGGACTAGTTGGAGAATGAATAGTGTTATCTGTTAATTGAGATATAGAGTCATTCGTAGATGATGAAGGAATAATTGTAGGAGAACTGGTATAGCTATCTGCATTAGATAATGATTTATTTACAGAAAGTGATATAGTACCATTTTCATTAGGTTCAGTGATATTCTTATCATGTGAAAGTCCATGCTCAGTTGCGATAATAGTTTTACTCTCCGTGGAAGTCTGAATACTAACTGAAGGTGTAGTTTTCTTTGCTGAAAAATGTGTATTATTACTTGCGGAAGACTCAATACTACTTAAGGGAGAATCTGAAGGTGAAGTTTTACTTGTATATGAGTTATATTGAGGTGTAGTAACTTTGGATAAAAGATTAGGTTGTGCTGTAACTTCTGGAGAAGTTGTGGTTATGGTTTCTTGTGTAGTTTGGTTTTCTGCTTTTAATGGTTGTATAGTATCAATTACTTGTGTATTTGTAGACATACTATTATTTTTTACCCCAGTAAATGTATAATCATTATTATGTAATGGGCTTGGTGTTAAATTATGTGATTTACTGGGAATTCCACTTGAAGACTGCGAGTTATCTGATAATGAAATTGTATCACCTGGAGTTGGATTAGATCCATTAATATTGTTATCTGAAAGAACCCATTCTAAATCATATGATTTAGTTAATTTTTCTTTCTCTTTAATTTTATAAATTAATGCTGTCATATCACATCGATTTTGTGTCTCTTCTAATGTAAATTGTTGCAAACTTTGACTAAAAGTATTCCATACATTAATAGAATCCCTTCTATAAATCTCCTCGGAATGAATTTCATTGTTCATCATATTAACAAATAGCTTCCCTCTCTTATATATATACATACTCCACTTTGCACAATTAAGTTCAGATTTATCTTCATTATATGCATCGAAATAGTAATTAGATATATCATAAGTAAGATTGTAAAACATAGACCGTCTTTGATCAATAATTTGAGATTTATTAATATAATATATATCATCATTGAGTTGATTGTATGTTAATGTTGTGCTTATTGGTAGATCTTTATTTTCATAAGGGCTAGTGCAGTTATTATTTTTATTCAAAAGAGGACAATAATGAAACTTTCCAATATTACATGTTGAATTTGCTTCTGTAGGTACACGTGTTTCAAAAGAATTTTGTTTTTCATTCCAATCTTCAACGAGGCATGAGATATTATAATTTTCTTTTTTACTTAATAGCAAATTAACATAATCCATGCCTCTCCAATCTATGTATGTAGATACCTTTTGACATTTTTCTGTGAAATTAGTAATTTTATCATCTTGAAGATAAAATTCAAATTCATTATAAGTATCATTCATAAATGTTTGAATTTCTGTCTTGAAAGGAATTGTATCATTAGATAAATTAGCATTGTTTTCTGTTGCATTTATTTGATTTGATATGCAGGGAATTTCTTCTGATTGTGATAATAATCTTGCATTTTTTGAGGTAGAATTTTTTCTCATGATTATTATATCACAACTAGGTTTTCTTAAAATATTCTGTAATAACATTAAAAAATGATTTATTAAAAAAAATAAATTTTTATATCAATAACGTATAAAAGTAAAAATTTGAGGAAGAGAAAAAGGTAATATATATAATATACATTTATTTTACATTTAAATTTTATCATACATTAAAAAGGTATTCAATAATCCAATTAAAGAAAAATAATATAATTTGACTAAAAAATTTAATACTACTATTTTTGTTATTTTGCAGTACCAATGAATATTTAAATAACATGAGGAAATTGTTATAATTTCTATGTAGAAATGACAACACTTGTACTTATGTAATAACTATATCATAAAGTTGTTTATATGTGAAAATGTCATTTTATGTAATATAAAATAACAATTCGGAGCAGAAGAATTTTTTTATTTTCTATTTATGTAAAATATTAAATTATTGTAATTTCCATATAATAATGATGTAATTAATTTTTAAAAAGAATGAAAAATTGTGATAAATAAAATAAAAACTTAATTTATAAGATTAACATTAAGAAAAAAAAAAAAGAAAACAATAGTTAAAGTAAAGCATTATATTATACTATGAAATTTATATGAAAAAAAGAAATCATGTTAAGGATTTTTTATGAATTTTCTTAAATTTTTTATATAATTATATGAATATAAATATAAGTTAGAAATAATGATACAATTATTTAACTTTGATATTTTGAATAAAAAATTTAATTATTATATTATATTTTTATACAAAATTTTTTTGAAAATGAATTTTGAACAGATGAAGAAATAAAATTTTATAAGTAGTATATGGAATTTATATATAAATAAAATAATGTACATAATAATTTATAATTATTTTTTTAAAGGATCTAATTGATACTTTCATAAAATATATAAATAAGCAAAAAAAAAAATAAATAAAATATATATATGTAAATTCTAAAATCAGCAACTACAATATACTATTTTANAAAAGCTACATTATTTGTTGTTAAATTATTAAATTTTAAACACTGATCAAACTACTCTAATTTTCATTATTTTAATATTTATGTTTTTAGCGATAAACAAGTGCACTATAATTTAGTTTTATTTGTATAGAAATACATGTATTAAAAAAAAAAAAAAATTAGTTTATGTTAGTGGGTAATGCACTTTATTTTTTTCGTTAAAATTATATTAAATTTTTTATTTTTTTATTAATTTTTATTTGGTAATATACATATATATATATATATCTAACATTATTTAAGGAAATATTTTTTATTATTTTAGGATTTTTTATTATAAACAAAAAGAAACACAAATTATTATTTGGTTATTTTTTTTACAATTATTTCTTATAATCTTTTTAGAAGATTAAAATAACAATAGTTTACGAACAAAAATTTTTTAGAAAAAAAATATTTATATCGAAAAAATAAATAAGTGAAAATATGAGTCGAATTTAAGGGACTGATTGATATTTCTTTATAAAAAAAAAAAAAAAAATAAAAAAAAAATAAATAAAAATAAAATTAATTATTTTATTCAATTTTTTTTTTTTTATATATTTGTGCTCTTACAAGATAAATTACAATAGATAATTTACATAAAAAATCCGTGAGAAAAGTAAATTTATTTTATTTTTATAAGTATTTTATTTTATTTTATTTTTATGAAGGTTGTTTATTTTTTTTAAGGGAATATTAAAGATGAAACATATTTTTTTATGAATATTTATAATTGTAATTATATTTATAAATTTTAATTATTAAAAATTTAACAATTATTTAAAATTTTTTATAATTTTTATTATTTTTATTTATTTATATTATTAAGTTAATATTACGATTAATAATTACATAAGTATATTAAAAATAAAGAGAAAGTAAAAGATAAGTTGACTGTATGAAAATTATGGCATGGTTTAAATTTTATAAAAATTTTATTGTTGAATTTTATAATATTTATTTTGAATATGCATGTTGTGAGGAAAAGGCTGAAGGTTATGTAAAAAGGATATAAATTTATTATGATTATAGTTATTGGTTGTTTGTTGATTTAAATTTTTTGTAATTTTATTTGTTGTGTATGGATTAATTAAATTCTGGTTATCGGTATATATTTAGTGCTTATTTTTAAAATTATTTATTTTAAAGTAAACAATTTTATTTTTATTTATTATACATTTGTGCATGTTTTATTAACTGGGTGTTGGTGACTTTATTAGAATACTGAACAAACGAATTAATAAAGAGCATGTAGAGTTGCCTCTAAGGTTTTGATGTATTTTTATATATTTTATATGCTTTGAATGAGTGATCCTTATTTACGTAATCTACTTCATTCAGCATTCTTTAATTTCAATAGGCATTTATTTACTTTAATAAAAATCTTTATTTTTATTAACAATTTAAATCCTTATTTAACATTAATTATTAATTAATTGTAAATTACTATTTTATTTATTATGAGTTACATTCAGCAATTAATATATATTGCTGTTAAATTAACAAACATAAACAATTATATACAAATATCAAAAATTATAAAAATATTAATTACATGAAAATTTTATTTTTATATGTATAAAATTTTCTCTTACAAAATTCATTAAAATAATAATTAATTACCAAAAAAAAAAATCTTTTTTGTTCTTTTTTTTTTTTTTTATATTTATTAATTGGTAACAAATATTTTTCTAATTGATTTTTTTAATCAATTTTTTTCCTGACGATCTTTGCATGTTTTTATCAAATTTTATTCCTGGCAGTCTTTGTACTTTTTTTTTAAAAAAAAGTACAAACAAAAAAAATAATCATCAATTTTTTTTTTATGTGAATGTGCATGACCAACTTCGTATTCTTCATTTAACTAGTCCTTTTATTTTCCAAAAAGGTTAATAAAGCCTTTTATTAATCATAATTAACTACCATGGGAACGTAATGGTTATTACTTAAAGTTTGTTATTTTTGTATTATTGTTTTATTACATCAATTCCTTTTTGTACTCCTTTTTCAATATATTTGTCCTGATTATCGTTGATATCACACGTTATGATACTACTCCATTTATGAATATCTAGGTAATATTTAGACTTTATATCATGCATCAGATTTAAATTCCTTTTATTTTTATTCGTAACTTGTATTAAATTGTGCAGTTGCCTTTAATATATTTCCCTGGTTTTGTTACTAAACAATTTTATATTTGACATTGGAATTTGTACTTCTTTACCTCTATAATATATAAGTAATGCTTTCATAATTCTGCTTTCAATTTTAGCTACTCTATGAGGAAATCACTAATATGGTTTATATTGTATATTCCTACTATATTTCTTAATTTTATTCCTTTGGTATTCGGATAATTCGTATGAGATAATATCTTAAACCTTAATATTTTTATTCTCAATTATAGGTTTTCTTTTGATTTCATTAACATCTTCATGTATGTTTTTCCATTTATCGTTTAAGTATATAACCCTCATTTCAGAGGTTGCTTCTCGTACTAATTTTGCAGACTCTGGACAGATACAATCTATTCCAAACATAGCAAAATAGAGTGTTTCTCCTATAGCTCCATGAGGTGTATTATTACATATTAGTACTGCATTTTGTACTATTTCTACAAAAAGGTAGATCTTTTTCTTCATATAAAGTTTTAATGATATAATCTAAGCTTTTATGAGAGCTTTCATTTATATCGTTTCCTTGTGGATAATATGCGTTGGTATGATACCATTTACCCTGTAATTCTTTTGTAATATAGTCATGAAATTCTTGACTAGTATAAATTGAACCGCTATCTGTTAAAATGCTTATAGGGCATCCAAATATGGGTATCCATGTTTTCTTTATAATGTTAATTGCGTCCATAGAATTAGGTGTTTTATTAGTTATATTAGTCACCATAAAACGTGAATGATGATCTATTGCTACTTGTATAAAGTATTCTGTACCTTTCCATGTTTTAGGTCCTAAACTGTGCATGGATAAGTTCGGATTTTCCATGCAGTTCTTAATTATTATTTCATAAATATTAATACCTATTCTTAAT
>NW_021628256.1:0-51273 GCF_900005855.1 Plasmodium gallinaceum | reverse complement strand
TCAACAATATTTTCAATAATTAATTTTTTATATTAAATAAAACATAACAAAAAATTAAATTTTTTTTTATAAAATATTTAACATAAAATGGTAATAATATCTATTCAAGAATATTTACAATAATTGTTTTTTTTTGAAGAAATAAAAAAAAACTTCAAAATATATACAGTAAAATAATCTTTTAAGAATTTAAAGAAAATATACGTAAAATTGGTATAATATTATTGTTTATATAATAATTAAAATCACAATTATATGATATTAATTGTCAAAAAAGTTTATATAATATAATAAAATTTATAACAATTTTATTTTAATAACAATAGATAATTAACAATGATATATTAAAACTTTATAACAAAGTTTAGGCAAATAAAAAAATATAAATAAAACAAAATTATACATGCAATATTATTTTTATAAACAAATGATAAAATATAAATAAAGAATAAAATATATATATATATATATATATTTTTATTGTTATAAATAAAATATACCTAAATTAAATTTGAATTCACGTAATAATGACAACAATGAACAAATATTAAATTTATTTTAATAATTATGTAATTGTTTTATAAATTAGTTAAATATTAATATTAATATTAAAATAACAAAAAATGAAAATATAGAAAAATTCATTTACACGAAGCAATGCTTTCTCATAATAAAATTGATAAAAAATAAATATTAGAAAAAAAAAAATTAAATGAAAGTTTAATATTAATTATTTTTAAAGGTTTTTACGCTAAAATTATTTGTA
This sequence comes from Plasmodium gallinaceum, assembly GCF_900005855.1. Lineage (NCBI taxonomy): Eukaryota > Apicomplexa > Aconoidasida > Haemosporida > Plasmodiidae > Plasmodium > Plasmodium gallinaceum. The sequence goes on along the minus strand of NW_021628256.1, from coordinate 50,507 downwards.
AAGGAGATTTAATACAAAATAAATGAGATTAACTATTAAGCTTAGATATGTAACTAACATAGAATATTATTAATCCTTTTGAATTTTTAATGTGATGGACTATAATAGAGAAAAGAGTTTTGAGTACATGCAATATATTCAAAAATATACATATATTGAAATACGTATACGATTAGTAAAAGATATGGTAAATTTTTTATGAAATAATAGTATATTATAAGGAAGTAATAAGTTGTCACTCATACTTGCCACTTAAGAAAATATATCACTAAACAAAAATTTTTTTTATTGTTCTTTTGTTAATCTTTTTTGCTTTTATGTTTTATTTAATTTTTTGCTTCTTTAGATGATTGAATAATGGGTTTCATTATTTGGGAATTATATTTCATTAGTCGAATTAATATTTGGAATCATGAAAGATTAAATTCAAAGTTTAAGAGAAAACAAAAATAATTAATTTTTTATTGTCATTTAAATTTTATGTATTTTTAAAAATTTTTTAGTAACCACATTTTCAATTTATTATATTGTTTTAAAATATTATTTTGTATATAATAAATATCTTAAATAATAATTTAAGCTTTTAATAGAAGTAGGAATAAATTTGCACTAATTAAATAGACTCCTATAAATTAATATTCTTTTATGTAAACTATATATATAAAATTTACTTTATTATAATAGAGATATATTTTTATAACAGTTAAAACTAATAGGGATTACTCTATATGCTCTTTATTAATTTATTCATTCAATAATATATAGAAATTATTGAACAATAGATTAATAAAGCATATATACTCTATTTTATACACCATATTATGCGAACATTAACATACCGATCCATTAATTGATTGTTCAGCAAATATGCGAGGATATTTAGTAAAATTAATGAAGAGTATGTCGAGTGACTTCTATTAGTTTTAACTGTTATAGAAATATCTCTCTATTAAAGCAAATTATATATATATAGTTTACATAATGAATATATATTGTTTTAGAGGAGTTTATTTAATTAATATAAATTTATTCTTATTTTTATTAAAAGATTAAATTATCATTAATGCTATTGATTAAACTCTAAATAATACTTCAAAATAAAATAATAAATACAAAATAAAATTATTAAAAAAATTTTTAAAATCCATAAAATTTAAATAATAATAAAAATTTAATTATTTTTATTTTCTTTTAGATTTTGAATTTGATTTTTCATGATTTCAAAAGTTAATTCGATTGATAATATTTAATTCCTAAATGAATAAAAATCCCCTTAACAGGCCAAAAGAAAATAACATTTTTTTTTTTTTTAAATTAAAATTAAATAATGACAATTAACAAATATAATTTAAAATATCGCAAAATAAAAACACTCACTATTTTTTTTTTAGTTATCTATTTTATTAAACAGTAAGCATAAATAACTGATTTGTTATATTCTATACTATTCATTATATATCATTTCGTAAAATTTTAATTATATATTTTATTAACCATTATTATACAAAATTTATTTGAAGGACTAAATAAGAAATAAATACTTCAATATTTGTATTTTGCTAGATTAATAAAAGGAATCATTAAATTTTTTTAAATATTAGTAAAATATAAATGAAATATAAAGATAGACATAAATGATTGATACATTAAAAAATGTTTGAAACAACTAATTAAAAAAAAATGAAGATTAAATATATATTAATAGAAAAAAATTTTAAAATAAACTCACTATTTTTTGAATAAAAAAATTAGAATGTATTAAAATTATTTTTAAATAATTTTTATAGAGGAACGTAATAGAATTATTTCACATATAATCAACGATATAATTTAAATATTTAGACTACTAAATAAGTTAAATTTATTAAACCTATTTAAATATCTTATAAATTAATTATGTTATTAGAAGTAAATAAAATATTGAGCTATATATTTTATTTAGAAGATAGTAAGGTCATATGATATATGTAATTTATTTCACATTATATAGTTTAATTATATAAATGTTACTTATTATTAGTAAAAAATACTTTCAAAACTAATCATATTTGTAGAATCTAGTGTCCTTTTGATTTATTTATTCATTAGTTGGTGAATGAAATATATTATTAACCATCTTAGAACAATAGCTAGTAGATACATGGAAATGCACAAAATCGACTATGAACATTATCTAGTTTAAAAAGAAAAAAGTTATTTTTATTTATTCTTTTTTATGAGGATTTTTTTTAATATTCTTTTTAAGAGATATAAGTTAAAATAAATTGAGCTGTGTTTTAATTATTAAGTATTTTAATTAATTTGAAATAAATAAAAACAAATAATTAAAGTTATTTTTCATAAAAATATTACTAAAAGATTTTTACATAAAATTAGTAGTTAACAAAGATTTATATTTTTAATTATTATAATCTTTATTAAAGTATATAAAATTCTCTAGAAGTAATAAATTATCAATATTATAAGCTATAAATACCAATTTTACTATCTTGTAGTGCCACTGTAATTTTTACTATAATTAAATTAGAATAAGAAATTGTATATACTCTTTTATAATTTTCCTGTTTAATATTCTAATCAAGTCTTTCCAAATCATATTAATAAATCAATATACTACAAAATTAATTAAACAGAGAAATAATAAATTACTTTTTTAACATTGATTAATAAAGGATTTATACACCTTTTTAGAATAATTGTTAATGGATGCATGTAAAAAGTAAAGTTAACCATACGTACTCATAAGTAGAAAAATAAAATAAAATAAAGTTATCTCATATTTTTATCTTAAAATTTATTTTTTTTTTGTTTGCTGCTGTTTAAAAAAAATATATTGTTAATAAAACATTTTTTGTAGGTTACAATATATTTTTATTGTGAAATATATTTTGGTTTTACCATGTAATTTAATTAACTCTAATTAATTTAAAAAAAAAATTAAATTGAATTTAAAAGTTTAAAAAAAAAAAATAATTTTCTATTTATTTTGGTTATTAAATTCTTGTATGTATATGTTTTAAAATATAGTAAAAAATTTTAATTTAAACTTTGTTTAAAATAAATAAACACTTGAACTTAGATATATATCTATATAAAACACAAATAATAAGGAAAACTCCTCATGTTCATTATTGATTTATCATTTCATTACTCTTATGAAGCTATTAAGTGGGTAATTAATAAAACAGTTATATGTAAAATAATTTTTTAAAATAAATTAATACATTAAAATTCAAGTTACTATTTGTCTTTTAAAATAAAATGAATAGAAATTTAATACTAAAAAAACAAAATTCTTATTTCTTTCTTTTAACTTTAATTATTAGTTGTTTCCCTAATTGGTTCTATTAAAATAATTTATTTACCAAATATAAATTTTTTATGGTAATAATAGAAAAAAAAAATATTATTTTTAAAAATTCAAATTAAATTATATATAATTAAAAAAATCAATTAATAAAAAAAATATAAAAATTCTTTTTTAATTTAGGTAATCTTTTATATAAAGATTATTTATGCTTTCTGTATAACTAAATATTATCTAATAAAATATTTATAATATCTTTTATTACCTAAGCTTATAATTTAATAATTATACCAAATTTTTGTACATCAGAATAAAAACGAATGCATAAAATATAAAAATAAAATTTTGTCTTATATCATATATATGTAATTTAACTTAATGACTAATTAATCCTTAATTTTTTTGGATTTTCAATGACTTTCCTAGTAATGAACAAAAAAATTAGTAGAGAGTATGTAGATAAAGCTCTACTTATTTTATTTTTATGAAATTAAAATATTAATTAAATTATTCACTTTTATTAATTAAAATGAAGTATTAAATGCATTAGTTAATTACCATTGTTGACGATTTATGCAATATTTCAAGTATACAACATCGTACATTACATTCTTAATCTTTCATAAAAAAGAAAAGAAAATTTTTTTTAAGGTATCATATTTTTCTTTTTTAAAAAAAAAATATGTATTTTTATATATATAATTTTATGTACACAAAAAAAAAAATAATAAAACATACCTACATTTTTTTTTAATGTATTTATTTTTAAGACAAGCATTTTATTTTTATAAACGCATTTATTTTTAGTGCAAATATTTTTCTTTAATGTAAGTACTTTGTAAACTTATTTTTCTTTTTGTGTGTACACGTTTATATGTTAGTATATAAATAGTAGTATAGATCTCTTTTGTATAATATTTAGATGAATAATAAAATAAAAACATTTTTTTTTATATATATTGAATTGTGGAAACAATATGCATTTATAAATAAGTAAACTGAAATAATTATTCAAGAATAATGTACACTAATAATAATATATATACTGCACAAAAAGTGCACAAAAAAAAAAAAATAAATATACAACAATTTTTTTTTGGTGTGTATATTTGCAATTAAAAAAAAATATATATATGTATTTTTTTTTTTTTTTGCATATGACGCTGACTTAAAAAAAAATATTATGATAAGATTTTTTTTTTATTATTTTCTTTTTTTTTTCGAGAATATATGTGAATTATTATGGAGAATATATTTATTTTTTATTAAATGTTATATTAAAGAAATTACATTTTAGAGCGTTTAATAAATTAACTTAAAAAAATAAACTATTAAGTAGTATTTGATGTTGATTAAAAATAATAAATATATTAAATTAAAAATCAAAATAAGTAATGTTTACATGTTCCTTATTAATTATCTTTTTTGATACTAGCAAAGTAATTGAACAGGAAATTAATAAAGCACGTGTACACATTTTTCTGGGTTTTAAATGTACAATTAAAAATATTCTTAATCATTTTATTTAATTAAATATTATTTAAAATATATCGATAATACTATTTATAGATAAGACTTTAATAAAGTAATAATTATGGTTTTTTTTTTTTCATTTTCACCCTTGATTTATCAGATGTCTGTTCAATGATTATGCTAGTATCAAAAAAACAAATTAATAAGGAGGATGTAAACATTACTTATTTTAATTTTTAATATAATATATATATTATTTTTAAACATATAATGCTGCTTATTAGCTGATTATTCTTTTAAATTATTTCACTGAACACTTTTAAATGTAATTTCTTTAATATTACATTTTAACGAAAAAAAATTCATATATTCCATAGTAATCCATATATAATCCCAAAAAAAAAGGAAAATAATAAAAAAATATGTTCTCATAAAATTTTTTAAGTCAGCGTCATATACCAAAAAAAAAATTTACATATATGACATTTTCATTATTTAATTGTAAATACATATACCAAAAAAAAATAATTATTTATTTATTTATTTATTTTTTAGTGTACTTACCTTAGTGTAAGTATTTTTTTTTTTTAATGTGAACGCATTATAACTATATTAGTATACTCATTTATAATTGTGAGCTGTCCCCGTGATTCATCATGTACAAAATAAAATGTTTTAACTCTATTTATTGATCTAAATACCATATAAAAGAGGTCTGCAGTATTACTTATAGATGGACTCTCTAAGAAAAATTAAAAAAGTATAGAAAAATTATTAAATTCAATATGTATGCAATTTTTTTTGTATATTTACTTTTTATAAATTGACAAAATATTAGAAAAAATGGGGAAAATATATGTATATGAGTAAATAAACACAATGAAAGAGTCAACACATAAATTTCTTATTGGTAATTTAATTATATACCGTCCAAAAGCTTTATATATATAACACGCAACAAAAATTATAATAATTCAAAATGGCATAAAAGGTAATGCTAAAACAGAAGAAAAACTTATATTATTTTGATCAGGCATATCTCTAGAGTTTATAAACCTTATGACTAACCCTTCTGGTTTTATTATTATATTATTTTATGAATTAATTTCTAGATTTTTGCATGTAATTAATTTATTAATATTCTCATATTTACACAAATAAAGAAGAAATTCAAACTTCAAATCACCTTTTATATAACTATTTGAAAGACATATCATTTGTTCATTTCCTTTGTGAAATTTTTAGTAACTCTGTAAATGAATAAATTTTTCATTAAATTAAGAATCTACTCATGTTTTGTAACAATTATGATCCTTCTAACATAAGGAATATCTGCAAACATTATATAAGAGAGATCATATATATGCCATGTGGTAGGAATTTTTACTAAAAAATATATTGTTATACTTTAACCTACTGGTTATATATTTTGGATTTTTAAAATTTTTTAAACTAACTAGATAATTGCGTGTATCTTGTCTAATGATAATGCCAAAAAAATTAAACTAAAGTCTCTTTTTTAAATAATTTACATTAACATAATAACATAATTTTACTTTTTGGTTTACTGTTTTAGGTAACATAAATGTATTCTCAAATGCACATGAAGATCTTGAATATATTCAAATGGAAAAACAACATTTTCTGAAAGAACAATTATCCCAGTATTATCTACCACAGGACCTAAATTTTTATATGTAAATTTATTTTTTTGAAAAGTCACTTGAAAGAAGTTTTACTTTAATTAACTCAAAAGAAGATTTACATTGTGCGGTATGAAGTCTACTGCTATGTATAATACATACAAGCAATTGCAACTAGTAAAGTTTCCATTGCAATTTTTATATATCTTGTTGCATAGAAGTGACATTTTTAAAATTTATATAAGATTTATTTGCTTTTACTAATCCTTATCCCTCATATTTCTGTAAGTATTTTTCTTAATATATTTAAAAGATTTATTTGCTGAGAATCATAACTTTATTTTTTTTTATTTCTTATAAAAAATATAATTTCTAATAAAATACACAATATTTATAGGATAATTAAAATTGGTCTTCATAATAATTTATTTAATTATTAAAATTTAACTATATTCATTCCCTTTCTTTAAAAAATACGTTGTTATAAAATTTGTCTTGCATAAAACATATTTATTTAGACATATATTATTGTTCATCATTTTTTTCTGAATTATAAAAAAAAAAGAAAGATTCAAAAAAAAATTTTTCACAATAGATTTTACAAAAAGTAGTAATATTTATTCGAGAAAAATTTCAAGATAGAGTAATATTTTTCCTTAAATAAATAAAAAAAATTTTAAATATATCAAGGAAAAAATATTTTTTTTTAGGAGTTATTAAGAAAACAAAAATACAATATGTGCTATAATATTATTGCTTCTAGAACTATCATTAAAATTATAACTATATAATATTAGTTATGTAAGAAAAAAAATAATATATAAAATATTATTAAAATTTATAATTTTATTTTAATAACTACATATAGATAGTGATGAAATAATAATACTACATAAAAGATAATTTTTAGATAAACAAAAAAATAGAAATGAAACAAAATTGCACGTACAACATTACTTATATAAATAAATAAGAGAAAAATATAAAAAAAAAAAAATATATACAAATTTATTATTATAAATAAAATATATCTGAATTAAGTTACATTTAATTTAACAATGATAATAATAAAAAACATATTGAATTTATTTTAATAATTACCTAATAATTTTATAAATTGGTTCAATTTTAGCAATAAAAATAGAAAAAAATGAGAATACAGTAAAACTTATGTACATACAATAATGGTATCTTATAAAAAAAATTATAAAAAAAAAATTAAATACAATTATTAAAATTACGGTTTATAAAGAAAAATGATTTGTAACTATTGCCGTAACTATATTAAATGCACACTATATATGTTTGAACGTTGATTAAAAAATGATTTAACTTGAAACTTAAATTCTAATAATATAAAAAAATAATTTTAGATTATATGTGTGAATAGAGAATTACGTGCTTAAACATTATTACTAAAAACTTTAGGTGAAAAAGAAAAAATTAAAATAAATATAAAAATAAATATAGTGTAGATGTAAGTTAAAATAATAAATATATTTTAGTGATAATATGATAAAATAATTATAAAGAAATTTAACATTATAAAAAAAAAAAAAAAAAATATAATTTTATATAAAGTGAACTATTTGATTAAAGAAAAATAAAAGAAAAACAAAAACAACAATCAATAAATTAAAAAAATAATGATAAAAAATAGAAATTTTCAAAACTAAGAAAAATATATATAAAAATAATTACTTTGAATTTACAATAATGCCAATAAAATTACAATCTGATGATATAAAATTTATTATTTAATACAAACATATTTAATAATTATAAATATGTTTTATTAATTGCCTGTTCAGTGACTTTTCTGGAACACTAAGCAAACAAATTAAAAGCACATAGAGTTTTCTCAGTGGATTTAATGAATTCATGAATAATTTCCCATGTTATAAACAAGTAAACTATATTTATACAATCTACTATGTTGAGAATTAATTAGCTTTTAAGAGGTATTTATTTAATTTAATAAGAATTGTATTATACTTATTAAAAATATAAATACTCATTAATTTTCAATTTGTACATGTATATTTTTTTAATCATAGTCATACGAATGGTGTTTAACACTTAAGTATATTATGTTAAATTATCAAACGTACACAATTAATAAAATATAAATTATACTATATAAATAGTAGTATATAAAAATTATATTATTATTAATATAAAATTTCCTCATAAAAATTCAAAATATAAATTCCGTACAAAAGACATTCTTTTGTAAAAAAAAAAATATCAGAAATATTTTTTTTTTTTAACTAGCACTTGCATAAATAACTATTTATTTTCCATATAGATTATTATTTTCACTTTCACAAAGGTTAATAATTCTTTTTATTAACCAGAAAGAAATTGTTAATCTTTTTGAGAATAAAAAGAATTAGCTATATGGAACATAAATAATTATCCGTACAAACTCTAGATAAAAAAACATAATAGTTACCAATTATTTTTGCTTTCTTTTTGTAATTTAAAATATATAAATAAGTATTTTTATTTTTTTTAAAATGATTGATGGTTGAAGAACAGAAGGAAATATTTTTAAAAAAAAATTTCTTTTTAGACAAATATTATCTAAATTTATATAGGAAAACGATATATTTACGATAACAAAATTTTCATATTTCATAGTATTTATATAATTTAATTCGTATTTTGTTAATTATTTATTTTTGTTAAGTTGAGAGCAATGAATTGACTGCTAGACATAATTCATAATATTATAAATAAAATTTGTATAATTAAAATAAGTAGTTAATGAGGATTTATATTTTTAACAAAAATATAAGATTTTCATTAAAGTAAATAAATGCTTAAGGAAGTAGACTATATAAACAAATTTTATTGGTTCATATAATTAAAACTAAATTTAAAATTATTAAATTATTGAAGAGAACTTTACATGGTCTTTATAAATATATTTGTTCAATTCTCTTGCTTAGTCATTCAATAGGCAATTAATAAAAGCAAGGTCACTGAACGAGCAATTAGTGAATTATTAAAACACATATTAATATAAATACAAATAAAGATAAAATACTTTTTTTTTTATGGTTTTAGAAATTAGTTTTATATGTTTAAAAATTAATCTAACAAAAAAAATTTTTAAAAGACAAATACAAACGATTTCAATAAAAACTTACCATTAAATAAAATATGTTTCTATGTAAATTAAATTATTTTTCCATCATTTTTTTTTTTTAATTAAAATTTTTTTTAAAAAAATATAATTAATAAAAACATCTATATAAAAATAAAAAAAATTAATTTTATTATTTAGAACTATAAAATATGTATGATTAGATTTCTATGCTTGCTTGGATAACACAAGATATTAAATTATAGAGAATTAATAATATATTAATCCATATGCATAATAAGAGTACTAATCTATTAAACAAACACATGCAGAGCATGTATTGTACTAGGATTTATAATATGGTAATATCCCAATTATCTTTTAGAACATTTTCTTCATTTTCTTCATTTTCTTCATTTTCTTCCTTCTCTTCATTTTCTTCATTCTCTTCATTTTCTTTATTTTCTTCTTCTATTTGTTCATCTTTATATTTATTTTTCAGAGATTTTTTTAGTTTTTGTTTATTCCATTTTTTTAAAAAATTTCTCTGTTTTTCTAGCCATTGTCTCTCAGATACTTGTCTTTCAAATATAAAGTCTTTAATTTCTACTTTTGTATCACCTAATATTTTTGATTCTTCCACATCATTTATATGTCCTGTTTTATGCCAATTTAATTTCATTTCATGAAACCATTCTTCTCGTTTCCAGGATTCCCATTGTTCTTTCTTTTTCTTTATTATATCATTTATAATTTCTTCTTTTTCTTCATCATTAATTTCTTTTTTTGTAATTCCATGTTCATTTAACCCTTTATAGCCATTTTTTCTTTCTATATATGTTTTCAGAAATTCTTTTTTCATATATTCTATTTCTTCTTTCTTGCACTGATCCAATATCATCATATATATTTCAATCCACAATTTAGATATCAAATTTATCCTCTCTATCTTTTCACTAACCTCATCTTTTATATCAACTGATTTTGGATCACTTTCAATGTTATATATATTATTTTTTTTTTCTTTTGTTTGTTCATCTTCTCTTTCATACTTATCTTCTTCCTGGTTATACTCGTCTAACAGCTTATTAAACAATATCTCCTTGTCATATTGTGTAAGTAAACTTCTTTGCTTCTTTATCCATTGACTCCATATATTATTTTTCTTCTCTAATGCTACACTTATATATGTGTTATCTGTTCCTTCAATGGATTTTTTTTCATCTATTGTTCCTACATGTATATTTTCTTCTTTTTTCCATTCCTCCATTAAACTATTAAACCAACCTTCTGTCCTCCATTTTTCCAATATTTTATTATGTCTTTCTATCAATTTGCTTGAAAACATTTTTTGTCTTTCTAATGCAATAATATTACTTTCTTCTATATTCTTTGTACTTTTTTTTCCTATTAAATTTCCATATAATTTTTCATCACCTTTCCATTCATCCAAACAAATTTTCAAAAAATTTTCTCTATTCAATTCCCACTCCTTTTGTTTACAATCTTCCATTATAATCATTTGTATTTCTATCATAGTTTTCCACTTTGGCTTTCTTTTTAATGTAAAAAAATTTTCCTTATTTTTTATTTGTACCTCTTGGTCCTTCATTTTTTTTTCTTCTACTTTTCGTACTTCTTTACTAGTATTTGTTTTTTCTTTATATTCTTCAAGTTCATCTTTTATTTCTTTTATTTTCACTTTGTTTTCATTTTCATTTACATTTTCTTCTATAAAATTTATAAGCCATTTTTCCATGCTTTCATTTTCTATCCATTTATTATTCATTTCTTCCCAATATTTCTTCCATATAATTTTTTGCTCATAAATCATAAAATTTTTAATTCTTTCTTCATTATTTTCTGGTAAGTTTTTTTTACTTAACTCTTCCATATATTTTTTTTCTTTCTTATTCCAATCTATTTTCAATTCAATAAACCAATTTTCTCTTATTAATTTTTCTAATTCTTCTTTTTTATTTTCTAATATAATATTTCCTGTTATTTCTTTTTCTATTTCCAATATTTCTTTTGGATTTATCGTTCTTTTCAATTCTTCTATGCATGTTTTAAGAAATTCATTTTTTATCATCATCCTCTCCTCTTTTTTACATTCCTTTAATACCATCATATGTATATCAATCCATAATTTCAATTTTAAATTGTTTTTCTTTGAATCTTTATCTGATTTTCCTTCTCTTTCTATTTTAATATATCCTTCTTCACTATCTTCTCCTTCTATATTTTCTTTTATTTCTTCTTCTATTCTGTATTTTTCTAATAATTCATTAAACCATTTTTGGTCATAAGAATCATGCAACCACTTTATATGCTTTTTTATCCAATTCCTCCATATAACTTTTTGCTTTTCCAAAGGATTATTTAAATCATTTTCTGTACTTTTTATTATCCTTTCTTCTTTTATTATTTCTGAATAGTTAACTTCCTCTTCTTTCCATTCTCTCTTCAAATTTTCAAACCATTTTTCCTTTTTCCATTTTTCTAAATTCTTTTTATACCCTTTTTTATGCTGTTTCCACAGAAGTTTTTTTTTTTCTAGCTTAATAGTAATATTATCCTTTTTCTCATTTTCTTTTGTTATATCTAAATATATACCTTCTTTTTTTAATTCTTCCAGACATATATCAAAAAATACTTTCCTGTTCTTTTTCCATTCCTCCTTTTTACATTCGTCCATTACTATCGTATATATTTCTATCATAATCATCCACTTTAATTTTTCTCTTATTATAGCAATATCACTTTTTGTTTTTATATTTATTGTATTTTCTTCTGATTTTTCTTTAAGTGTATTATCTATTTCATTTTCAAATACAATTTTACATAATGAATTATTTGTTTTGTTACATACATTATTGAGTTGAATATTACTTTCTAGTAATTCATATGGAATATCTAAAGGCGTCTTTATATAACTCATTGAACTTTCTTTATGATTTTTCCTTTTTGCATGCTTTTTCTTTTTCTTTGATCCTTTACTACCAGGTAAAAATCTAGTAGGTCTATGCTATTACATAAATAGAAAATTTTAAGTATATAATATATAAATTTTTAATGATAATAAGATAATAAATAAGAAAAATAATTAAAAGAAATGCAGTAATATATATTTATAATAATTTCACCTTACCTTATAAAGAATAATGAAAAGGAAAATAATTAATAAAAGTGATGCACCCAATGAAAGGGCAATCAACGCAGGGATATTTGATGTACATGTGGGAGTGTTAGGATTATCAGTTGTTACATTTGTAGTAGTGTTTTGAGCAGGTATTGGAGTAGTGGTTAGAATGTTATTAGGTGTTACACTTGTAGTAGCATTTTGGACAGGTAGTGGAGTAGTGGTTAGAATGTTATTAGATGTTACACTTGTAGTAGCATTTTGGACAGGTAGTGGAGTATTGGTTATAATGTTATTAGATGCAATATTTGGTATATTATCATTAGAGTTGTTTACATTAACATAATAATTTGTATAAGTAAGAGAACTATTCACAGATGAATTAAATGTAGATTTATTAGTAATAAAAGTGGAATTGTATATCATAGTACTTGAAATAGTCTTAGTTGTATCTGTAGGTACAGGTAATGTAGATCCAGTTATATTTGTGGATATATCTACATGAGAAGACATATTTTTTATTTGTATTTTAGTTTCAGGTGTTAGAATAGTACTAGGTATAGCTGATTTAGTTGTAGATATACTTGAATTTGTAGAAGTAAGTGTAAATAATTCTCCAGATGTATTTGTATTTGCGTACGCACTTATAGGTAAATTTGTAGATACATTCTCAGCTTTGGTAGTAGATGTGGGTGTGGATGTATTTCCAGATGATGTAGTAGTTTCAAATATAGTTGTTGGTTGAGTTTCATTTACGTTTGCAGATGTAAGAGAAATTGACGGTATATTTAAAGTGGTGTTAGAAGATGATGTGGAATTAATTATAGGTGCTTGAATAGTTGTAGACATATTTGTTTGAATGGCAATAGATGGTAAAGTAATGTTAGATGCAGATGTTGGAGTAGCTGGAGACGATTCTGCTTGTGAATTTCCAGATATATTTGCATTTATAGATCTAAATGTGGGAGAAATTGAAGATTCACTTGAATCTCTAACAGATGGCGATATGACTTCATTTCTAGATGTTGGAATATTATCATTTATAACTTGTTTTTCTATAGGATTCATTGCCTTTACAGGTAAAGCTATAGGTAAATCTTCATCTAAATGTGTAGACATAGTAGTTGATGCTAACTTTGGCGTAGATCTTGGTGTTGGAGTAGTAGGAGGTACATCTCTTTGTGAGATTCCAGATTCACTTGCTTTTAGAGGTGCAGGTATAGGTAAATTTGGATCTGAATGTATAGACGCAATAGTTGATGTTAACTTTTGTGTAGATCCTGGTGTTTGAGTAGCAGATTCAATTGAAGGATTTGATGTAATTTCAGTTGTAGTTGTGGAGTTTATTGTAGTGGTAGATAAAGTAGTAGTATCATTTGGTTTTTTTGTAGTAGTTTCGATTGTAGAGTGATCAGATCCATTACCAAATGAACTATCAGGAGTTAAATGTTGAGACTGATTACAGTTTTTTGTTATTTTAGAATCACAAGAATTGTTTTCTTTCTTATTAATTCTAATACAGTCTAAACTAGTGACAAATGTATTCATATCATTAAGTGTACAGTTTTTAGAAATTTCTAAATTTTCATCAAATGTCATTTCTTGTTCATTAATCCAATTTTTATTTACAAAATATGTTTTTTTCTCATCTAACCAATTACTGTAATTTGTACATTTCTCTTCTGTTATATTTTTATTTAATTCTTGCAAATGTTCCTCTTTATCCTCACAAAAATCTTCGATAACTTTTTTTTTATCTCTTGTAACTTTCTTATCCTTATTCTCTTTTCTTTGGCATATATCACTGATTGATGATTTTAGTTTATTAACTACACATTCCTGATTTTCTGCCCAAAGTTTATTAATACTTCCCAATAAACGGTATTGATTTCTAAATTTCATGAATGCATCCCTCCTATCATCCACCCAATAATTGAAATATCTACAGAGTCTCTTTTTCATTTTTGGAGACTTTTCCCCTTTAATTTGGAGAATTCTCGAGTCAACAGCAGCATAGAATGTTTTCCTCCAATGTTTGAGATGATAATTTGGTAATGCACGAGATGATAAGTCTCTAGGTTTTCTCCTAATTGGTTCTTTTTCTGTATCCATTATATATTCAATTATAATTATCTTGTCATATTCTATTATTTTTTTTTAATAAATAATTTTAAAAAACCATAACATATATATTTATATGGTCATTAAATGAATATTTAATATTACGATCATATAAATATTAAAATTAAGACAATATAAAGGACATATTAATAAAAAATGAATAATTCTTTATTTCTACTATAACATTTAATTCACCATATTATTGCATATTAATTAAATTAATTAAATTTTTAATTAAATTTCCGTTTTAATATGATCTCATAATATTATTTAATACATTAATAGAATGTAAAGTTTCTATATTTCCAAAATAAAAATAAGTATTTTTTAATGCAAACAATCTTTTAATTTTCAACTAACGTATTTTATAATAATGTAGTTATTTTTAGATAAAACTAATATGTATAATTAAGTAAAAAAATGCAATGATAGTTAAAATTACAAAGTGATATAATTAAAATTAAAAAATTAAGAGAGAAAAAAAATATTATAAAATTTTTCCATTTATAAATGTAACATATTTTTTTATTATTATACATTATTGAATAAAATATTTTTAATTTATAGTGTAGAACAAATAAAATTTCAATTTTTTTTTCTTTACATAATTTCTAAATAAGTGTAATTATTTATTACTAAAAAAAATTATTTTTTTCTAATAATTTTTTTAGAAAAATTTAAATTATTTTTAGTTAATAATCATATAATATGAAAGGAATAAAAAACTTTAAACTTAATTGTTTTAAGCTAAAAAAAATATATAAGAAAACTAGTGTAATTATAGTTGAATTTTTTGTAATTGTTTAAGGATTATTTATATGAGTTATTTAGTTTTAATTCATTTATTTTAAAAACTACTTTCTCTAGTTTTTCATTTCTTTTCTCTCTTTTATCTCTATTTTTTATTATAACTTTTACACTTTTTTTTAGATTGTGATTCATCAATTTTTAATTTGACTTTTTTTATAGTTTTCTAAGCTGTAAAAATAGCAAAAAGCTTAAATAAAAAATTCCTTTTGTTTTATTTTTTCCAAAGTAAATTATAGATAATCATATATCTTTTATATAATTATACGATATAAAATAAAATATAATAAAAAGATTTTATATCTTTTAATCAAAATTTTTATTGTTCATATAAAAATATTATCTGCTATTTTTAAAACTTAAATTATTAATACATTAATGTTACATTAAAATTGAAGTTATTTTTTTTTCTTATGGTTTTACTCTAAAAAAAATAATTTTTTTTTTAAACGTAAATAAATATACCTACACTCTATTATAACTATTTTATTATGAATATTTTTGTGCATGTACCTTTATAATCATATTATATACGCACCTTTTGAATATGTTTGCATGCAGTGGCAATCTCTGTACGTAGTACACTTTTACCATATTAAAATTTAAAAAGTGTTAGTTATATATTTTATTAGCTATTTAGAACATTTAAGTTCTTATATTCAAATTTATACTTTTTTAAATATTAATTTAATATATAAATAGATAAATTTTAATTAATAATGTAAAATCAATTAAAACATTAATAATTTTTATAAAAAGTAAAAACTGGTCCATTAATTTATAAAAGCATAAAATGAGAGTATTTATATTTTTCTGAAAAAATAATAACGTAAATCTCAAAATATATGAGATTAACTCAGAAAAAGTACTCTAATAATTAACCTCAAAAAGAGAAAATAAAAATATTATGATTCCTTTTTTTCTTATTCTAACTATGATTTTTATTAAAATATATGGTAAAACAAATTTCAAAAAAAATTGCAATTCATTCATTTCTTTATATTTTATACATGTGAATTATATTTACAAACAATACTTAATACCATTTTAATATAAAAAAAAATAAAAGATTAATTATTATATATTTAAAATTATTCATATAATCATAGTTTTAAAAACATAAAATAATTAAATTTATTTAATGTGTAATATATTCTTATATTTTTAAAGACATATTCATATTTTTTATTTATAATTAGATATTCTTTAACAAAATAAGTAAAAAGAAAAAAAAAAAAAAATAAAGATATTTCATTTTTATGCACACCTTGTTACTCTACCATAAGTAATTTTAAAATGATATATTTACGAATTTTCTAGATTTAATTTTATTAGATTTTTGTTCAATTTTCGTTTAACTTTGTTTTTATGTTACATTTAACAATATTTATATTATCATTTATATTCATTCTAATTTTTTTTTAATTTAAACAATTTTTTATCTTTTATAATATAAATTTTTTTATCATTATTTGTTTTATTAATTTTATGTTCAGTGACTTTGTAATATTGAACAAGCTAATTAATAAAAGGCATATAAAGAAATTTCAATTTATTTTATTAAATATAAAATAAAATATTACTCAATTTATTCAATCTTGTTAATTTTAAATTTAAATTTATTATTCTATTTATTATTTATGTTAATTTAATCATTAGTCTATAAAATATAATATTAAATATTTCATTTTTAACTTTTTAACTAAAATATTATATAAGATACATCAAAAAAAAAAATTATATATATATATATATATATATAAAAAAATTTTTTTTTAAGAAATTAATTTTATTTAGAAGATTTAAATGTGCCTATTTTTTCCGCATATATAGTATACACACATAATAATATATTTATTTTATTCATTTGTATATTATTTAAAATAGACTAATGATAACATTTATAAAAAATAATCGATCACCTTTCTAAAAATAATAATATTATTTTATTTTATTTTCATTTCCCTGTTCTACAACCTTAAGAACTTTTTATATATCATTATTTGTATTATCTTTCAAGTCATATGGTTTTATATTTCTTCTTTTACAAATGTCCACACAATTTATGGGTTCCAACTGATGCATAAGTAATGATTTTTTTTTTATTCCATCTATTTATTGATCTATAAATATTATTATCTGACTGTTTTAAATAATATTTAAATAAATGAATCTTGTAAAAACATTTTTATTTATATATACAAATATACAGATAAATTATATATGTATAAACATGTATCCTAATAAAAAAAGTACACAAAAGGTACATGTACTAAAAAAAAATATTGCACTAAAAGTATGACATTAAAAAAATATGTATTTTTCTTTTTTGAGGACGATGAATATGAAATATCTTTTTTTATGAAAAATTAAAAATATAATTTTAATTGTGATATACGTGAAATACCATGTAAATTAGCAAACATGGTGATTTACTAATGTTATTAATATTTTTTACTAACAAAATTAAACAATTTGATCAATATTTTAACTTAATAAAAATAAAATTAGTAAAGATATTTATGCATGCTCTTCATTAATTAGTTTGTTAAATACTGGCAAGGTTATGGAATGTAGCAACTAACAAATCATTGATATATATTCAACTATTCATTTGAGTCTCATATATCTCTTTAGCCTTATTAACTAATAATTTCACTTTATTAAGTTATATTTGAATTGTTATACCTCTATAATGTTGGTTTATTAATTAACTTTTCAATGAATTTTATAGTATTTTGAATAGATTTATTAATTGTATGTTGGTTGATTTTTCTTTTGTTGATAAAAAAAAATTAATAAGGAACATGTAGAAAGATCTTATGTTATTTATGATAAAATTAATTTCTGTACGTAATATTATATCTTACATATAACTACCCGTTAACAATAAATTAAACATATTTATTTTATATCATAATTTTTATTACATGGAACAATAGTTTTTATAAAACTAAATAAAATTTATTTTACTATTTACTCATTAAAAAAAGAGGAAAAAAAAAAAAGAAAATTTAATTTTTTTTAATAAAAGCATGCCACATCGTATATATTTTATAAATATACCTATCCTACATTTCATAAAATATAATTTTTCTTTCCAAGTTACTATGTGATTTTTCTGTCCCTAATGAAATTTTTTGCACATGTCATTGTAGATATATATACATATATGTATGTTAATTATATTGCATGCATAGAAAACTCCTTAAAATAGGCAATTATCATTATGTATATTCTCAAAAATGTTGATAAACTTTTATTTACTATATATATAGATACTGCTTTTAGTTTTTTATTTCTAATTTTAGTTATCCTATATGGAAAAGATCAGTAAGGATTGAATTAATTATTAGAATCATAATCTTTTAAGTGACTTTGCTCATACTTTGATAATTCATTTAAAATGACAATATCAGAATTAAAGTTTTAGATATCTATCAATTATTTTTCTTTTAATATATTTAAATCTTTACATGTCCTTTTCTATCCCTCATTTAAATAAATTGATCTTATTAATGATATAATTTAAAGCGAAAATTTTGAATAATCAGAACATATATAATCCATTTCAAAAATCAAAAATTAAGGTGTTATTCTAAAGCCTCATAATTATTATTTTATATATAAATACAGACATTTTAACACTTTCTTAATAGACATACCTTTTTCTTCACATATGATCTTAAGTATATTGTAAAAACTCTTATGAGTGCTTTCATTAATAATTTTTCCTCCAGGATAGTAAGAACTAGTACGGAGCAGTCTTACTTGAAATTATTCTATAACATACTCTTGAAATTCTTGGCTCATACAAATAGAACCACAATCTGTAGGAGCGTTCCTAGGACAGTGATTTATTAATTTTTTATTCAAAGACTTTGTTAGAGTAATGATCAAGAAGATTAACAAAGAGCATGCAAAGTATCCGACACTATTTTAATGAATTTAAGTATAATTTTAACGCTACAAACACGTAAACTGTGTTTATATAGCTTACTTCATTGAATATTTATTTCTTTTAAGAAGCACATATTTACTTTAATAAAAACCTTATATTTTTATTAAAAATTTAAATCCTCATGAGCTATAGATTTTAATTACATGAATTATATTTATAATGTTATAAGTATTTTTAAGCAATTTAAATCTATTGCTCTTAAATTAATAAATATATATAATTAACAAAATGCGGAATAAATTATATAAATACAACAAGATATAAAAATCTTATTATTGTTAATATCAAATTTTCTTATATGAATTTAAAACAAAATATACTACAAGAAACTTTTTAGGCAGTAATCATTCTTTTTAATTTTTCGACAATAAATTATTTAAACAAAAAAAAAAATATGCGTATTATTTTTTTTTTTAATGTCATTTAAAATATACGAAAAGAAAACCTAAAAAATTAACAACTTTTTTTTTTTTAGAGATTGAATTACTAACTATTTATTTTCTATACAGTTCTTATTTTTTATTCTCAAAAAGATCAAAATACCTTTTGTAAATCATTGTACTTAAAAAAAAAAAAAGAATTATATAAATATTTTTCTTTTTGCATATGATTTTGACTTCAAAAAAAAATATAATAATAATATTCTTATTTAATATTTCATTTTTTTTTTATTATTATAAAAAAAAAAATTATTTTTTTTTCGGATTGTTCATAAATTATTATGGAGTGTATATTTTTATATTAAGTTAAAAAGTAATGTTAAAAAAATTACATTTATGGAGTTAGTATAAATTATCCAAAAAAAAAAAAATAATTAATTAATAAGTTGCACATAATGTTGATTAATAAAAATAATGATTCTGATATAAAATTTTAATTAAATTAAAAATTAAGTTGAGTTTACTCTAAATGACCTTTATCAATTTGTTCGTTTGATACTAACGAAGACTTTTAACATGCAATTTACAAATAATACTTCCGAAGATAAAAAATTTTTTTATTTTTTTTTTTAAGGAAAAAAATTACAAAAAAATAAAGTCAACATCATTTTTTTTTATTATAATTTTTAAGTGTGCGTCATGTTCCAAAAAAAAAAAATATATATGATATTTTTTTTTTCTCTTAATTGTAAATATACAAATGAACAAAAAAAAAAATAATTATTATTTATTTATTTATTTTTAGTGTATTCACTTTTAGTGCAAGTGTATTTTTTTTTAGTGTACATATTTTTTTTTAATAACTATTTTAGTGTACGTATTCTTGATAGAACATTATCCCAATAATTCATCATACACAAAATAAAATGTTTTTATCATATTTATTAATATAAATATTATACAAAATAGGTCTGTAGTATTATTTATAGACTAGTTAATTAAAAATGAAATTGATTTGAAAAATATTGAATTAATATGAAAGTACTAGAGAGAAAACAGTAATACAATGAAAGGAAAAAAGAAAGAGAAAAATAAAAATACAACAGTATTATATCAAAAGAACTTGTAAGAAAAAGAAATAGAGTTAATAATGTATTTAATGATGGATAGTTAAATAAAACAACAGAGCATGAACAACACATATAGGAAATAAGAAAAAGCGAATCATCTTTTAACATATTACAAAGAGATGAAAATAATAAAAGGTTTTTTGTAAATAAAAAACAGATAGTTTAAATAAATGGAAGGAAGACAAATCTTTTTTTAGAAACTTGGTTAACAAAAGACATTAACTTTTTAGAGAATAAAAAGTAATAGTTGTATGAAAAATAAATAGTTAGTTATACGAGCGTTAAATAAAAGAAAAAAATTAGTTAATTTTTTTCTTTTGCTTTTCTAAATTTAAAATATATATAAAAAAATGCATTTTTTTTTTATAAAATGATTTATGTTCAAAAAATAAAATTGCTGGCAAAAAGATTTTTTATAGTATGCTTTGTTTAAATTTATATAGGAAAATTTTATATTTATGATTATAAAATTATTGTGCTTCGTAGTATTTATATAATTTATCCTATGTTTTGTTAATTATGTATGTTTATTAATTGGAGAACAATAGATTTGAATTTCTAAACACTATTTATTATATTATAAATAAAATATATATAATTAAAAACAATAATTAATGATTTAAATTTTTAATTAAAAATAAAAGAGTTTTATTAAGGTAAATAAATTCCTCTTAAAAACAACAAATGATCAATAAAATAGATTATGTATATAAAACAATTTACCGATTTATAGCATAAAAATCATACATAAACTGATTAAATTAGTAGTAGTATTTCTATATGCTCTTTATTAACTTGTTTGTTCAATATTCTAGAAAAGTCACTGAAGAGACAATTAGTAAATCAAGACAATAGTAACAAATTTAAAAAAAAATATTATATGTGTATTTTTATTTTTAAAAAAGAAATGATTTTTTTTTTTTAAATTCTTTTTGGGAGATAGATAAATGTAACAATTTTTAATAATTTTGTGTGGAAACTATTATGGAGTATGTTAAAAACTATGAATTTCATAATATATACGTGGTTAATAAAAGGAATTATAAATCTTTTTTGAGAATTAAAATATCTAGTTGCATGGAAAATACACATATATATAAGCACATAATAAATAAAAAAAAAAAAAAATTTTGGTCTGGAAAAAATAATATTCAAAAGAGATGAGAAATAAATTATTTTTGAGAGAGTTTCTTTGCAATGAATTATTATTTTTAGTTACTTTTTTAAGAAAATGTTTTACATGCATAATAAAATATTCATGTTTGTAGTATCTATATAATTTAATTTGTATCTTATTAATTACTTATGTTTGCTAACTTGATATAAGAGACTTGAGTTGCTTAACATTATAAGTAAAAATATATTTCACTAAAATCTATATTTTATGAGGATTTAAATTTTTAAATAGGGATTTTTATTAAAGTAAGCAAATGTCTCTTAAAATTAAAGAATTCTCAACAAGGTAGATTACGTAAATAGAGTAATTTTGTAGAATTTAAAATTATATATAAATTCATTAAATTAGTAGAGATAACTTTATTTACTGATTAATATGTTCGTTTAGTACTCTAAGAAAATCATCTAATAAGCAGTAACAAATCAATACATTAAATTTATTAGAAATTGATATTTATATAATAATTATATAATAACATTCATAAACTACTTTTACAATAAAATGAATAAGTACAAATAACATTGCATGCTCTATTAATTTGATTAACTAAAGCACTATAAATTTCTTTAAATAGATAATTAATAAATCATAAAGTCATTGAATGGACAATTAAAAAATCATCACACAAAGAAAAAACCGACATATTATATTTATTTTTTGTGTGTTTTTAAAGTCATAAAAAATAATATTTTATTTTTTTTAAGTTTCATAATCCTAAAATCTATAGAAATTTTATTAAAAAAAAATGATGATAGTTTTTTTTTTTAATAGAAAAAAAAATATCTTTTAATAAAAAAAAAATAATTTTTTTTTTTCATAATGCGATGTATATTATTTTTTTTTTGAATTAAAACTTAAAAAATATAATTTTAAATATTACATTTATATGGAACAAATAAACAAAAATAATAAATAAAAGAGCTAAAATTTAATATTAATGTAAATAAATGAATTATGTAATAATTTATTTTATTCCTAATAAAATAAGCATGGCTAATTTCTACATGTTTTTTATTAATTTGTTTTCTCAATACTATGAAAGTTAATGAACAAGAAATTAACAAAGCAATATTATGATGAATTCAGTGAATGACAATTAATAAATCAATAACTGAACATTTAGAAATATTTAAATTTATTTATTAATAAATATTCAATAAGATGGATAATAAAATTTATTGATAATTTCTAGAATTATTTTTATTGTTTCGCGCATTTTTTCAGTCTCTTAATTTATATATTTTTTTTTTTTTATTTCATTCTTTATTTATAAATTTTTACTATTGTTTTCTGTCAACTCTTTACAAATATCTCCCTATTGTTTTTTCCATATCATTTCATAACTTTCTAACGTTGGGTTTCTTGTTATATTTTAGTTCACTTTTATTAATATTTCATCATTTATTTCCTTCATATATTTCTTTTCATTATTTTTCATTTGTAACTCTAATTCTTCAATTCATTTTTGATTTTACCATTCTTCTATTTCCTCTTTTTTTTTCTTTAATATATAATTTCAATTTCATTCCTCTCCTATATTTTCCAATATATTTGCTTCTTCATCAAAATTTTCTTGCATTCTTAACCCTTTCATAATCGTTTTAAAAAATTCATCCTTTTCTTTTTCCCATTCCACATTTTTACATTCCTCTAGTACCATCATATGTATTTCTATCAACACTTTTTGTGTCAACTTTTTCTTTTTACTACATTTCTCTATTTCTTCATTTCCTTCTTGTTGTAACTCTTCTATATTTTCATGAATTCCATTCACTTTTTTCTTATTTCTTTTAGTTATTCCTTCCTTACATTCTTCTTCTTTTTCATATTCGGCTAATAAATCATTAAGCCATTTCTCCTCATTATGTTCTATAAACCACGCTCTTTGTTTTTTTAGCCATTGTCTCCATATTTTTTTTTGTTTCTCTAGCATAGGATTTTTTCCTACTTCTATATCTTTAATTTCTGATTCATTCGTTATTTCTTTAAATTTTTCTTGTTCTTGTATCCATTCTTTTTTCAAATTAATAAACCATTCTTCTTTTTTCCATTTCTTTAACATACTTTTATTTCTTTCTACCCATTTTTTCCATAGAAGTTTTTGTTTCTCTATCATTATTGTATTAATGTCATCTTCCCCTTCTTTTATCATTGCCAAATCATTTTCTATTATTTTTGGATATTTTTCTTTATCTTCGTCTATAAATTCTTCTAAACAGGTTTCTAAAAATTTTTCTCTATTCAACATCCACTCCTCTTTTTTACATTCCTCTAATACAATCATGTGCATTTCTATTATAGTCTTCCACTTTAATTTTTTTTTCTTTATTATAGAATTTATATTTTTATCTGTATCTTCTAGATGAGTCTTTTCATATATTTTAACTTTTTCTTTTCCTTTTCTATTAATCTTTACTATTGTATTAAATCTTTCTCCATTTTCCCTTTTTTTATCTATACTCTTTTTAGTAATTTCACTTTTATATTCATTCTCTTTATTTTCAATTTCAACAACCAATTTTGTAAACCATTCTTCTTTGTTATCATTTTCTATCCATTTTTTACGCATATCTTCCCAGTGTTTTTTCCATATAATATATTGCCTTTCTAATGCAATATTTGTTTTTCTTTCTTCATCTTTTTTTTCCGAAATTTTTTTATTTAATTCTTCTATATATTTTTGTTCATTACCTTTCCATTCTAACATTAACTCCACAAACCATTTTTCTCTTTTCCATTTTTCCATATCCTCTTTTTTTTTTTCTAATATAGAATTCCAACTTCTTTCTTCCTCTATTTTTTCTAATACATTTACTTCTTCATCTAAATTTTCTAGTATTCTTAACTCTTTCATAATTGTTTTAAAAAATTCATCCTTTTCTCTTTCCACTTCTTCTTTTTTACACTCCTCTATTACCTTCATGTGTATTTCTATCAACACATTTTGTATTAACTTTTTCCTTTTTCTACATTTCTCTATTTCTTCATTTCCTTCTTGTTGTAACTCTTCTATATTTTCATGAATTCCATTCACTTTTCTCTTATTTCTTTTAGTTATTCCTTCCTTACATTCTTCTTCTTTTTCATATTCGGCTAATAAATCATTAAACCATTTCTCCTCACTATGCTCTATAAACCACGCTCTTTGTTTTTTTAGCCATTGTCTCCATATTTTTTTTTGTTTCTCTAGCATAGGATTTTTTCCTACTTCTATATCTTCAATTTCTGATTCATTTGTTATTTTTTTAAATTTTTCTTGTTCTTGTATCCATTCTTTTTTCAAATTAATAAACCATTCTTCTTTTTTCCATTTCTTTAACATACTTTTATTTCTTTCTACCCATTTTTTCCATAGAAGTTTTTGTTTCTCTATCATTATTGTACTAATCTCTTCTTCCCCATTACTCATCGTTACTAAATCATTTTTCATTATTTTTGGATATTTTCCTTTATCTTCGTCTATAAATTCTTCTAAACAGGTTTCTAAAAATTTTCCTCTATTCAACATCCACTCCTCTTTTTTACATTCCTCTAATACAATCATGTGCATTTCTATTATAGTCTTCCACTTTAATTTTTTTTTCTTTATTATAGAATTTATATTTTCATCTGTATCTTCTAGATGAGTCTTTTCAAATTTTTTCACTTTTTCTTTTACTTTTCTATTAATCACTGTTATTGATTCACCACTTTTCCTATTTTTTTCATTTTCTCTTTTTTTCTCAATATTCTTTTTACTAATTTCATCTTCATATTCTTTATCTTTACTTTCAATTTCATCAATCAATTTTGTAAACCATTCTTCTTTATTATCATTTTCTATCCATTTTTTACGCATATCTTCCCAGTGTTTTTTCCATATAATATATTGCCTTTCTAATGCAATATTTGTTTTTCTTTCTTCATTTTTTTCTTCCAACATTTTTTTATTTAATTCTTCTATATATTTTTGTTCATTACCTTTCCATTCTAGCATTAACTCTACAAACCATTTTTCTCTTTTCCATTTTTCCATATCCTCTTTTTTTTTTTCTAATATAGAATTCCAACTTCTTTCTTCCTCTATTTTTTTTAATATATTTTCTAACTCATCTAAATTTCCTTCTATTCCTAATTCTTCTGTGTTTGTTTTAAACAATTCATCTTTTTCTCTTTCCAGTTCTTCCTTTTTACATTCCTCTAATATCATCATATATATATCTATTAACATTTTTTTTGTTAAATTTTTCTTCATTTCATATTTATCTATTTCATCATTTTTTTCTTTCTCTTGTTTTTCTACACTTATTTTTTCAATTTTTTCTTCCATTATATTTTTATAAATTCTATCCTTTTCATATTCTTCCAATAACTTCATAAACCAATCCTGCTTTTTAAATTCATTTGAATGTTCTCTTTGCTTTTCTAACCACTTCCTCCATGCTTTTTTTTTTATGTCTAACATTAGATTACTTATTCCTTCCACTGCTACTTTCTCAACCTCTTGTTCTTCTAAATATTCTAAAAGTTTTTCTTCTTCATTCTTCCATTCCTTTTTTAAATTAATGAACCATTCTTCTTTTTTCCATTTCTCTGGAATACTACTATTTTTTTCTGTCACAACTGTACTATTTTCTTCTTCTCCTTTCTTTAATAAATTAATACCATCTTCTTCTAAATATATAGTTTTTTCGTCTTTCTCAAACACTTCTATGCAAATTCTTAAAAATTCATTTATAATCAATTCCCTTTCTTCTTTTTTACAGTCTAGTAATGCTATAACCTGTTTATCCGCCCATGTATTACAATTACACACTTCACCCATGATTGACATTTTATCCTCTGAATTTTTAATTTCCTTTTCATATGTAGATTTTTTAGTTTCTACATTTATTTCATTTGTTCCTTCCTCTTTTAATGTATTATTCCTGATATACCCTATAACGCTAACCTCGTTTTTTTTTAATCCACTTTTAATCAATTTTTCTTTTTTAATTTTACCTCTAGATCTGTTTTCATTCAATTCATCTTCTTCAATTTCATTTTTAGTATCATCCTTATTTAATTTTTTTTCTTCTATTAAAGACTCATTTTTGTGCTTCGATACATCTTCTACAACTTCATGTACGCGTTCTTCTCCACTTTCCATGTATATTTCTTTACATTCCATCGATTTATTCATATGCCTATGTTTTAAATTTCTTTCACTTTCAAAACTAATTTCACACACTGGAATTTGTTTTTCGTTGTGCAACAACGAATATTTACCACTATTTATCGTTTCACTATCTCTATCATTTAAAGACATTAATAACGGTTCCTTTGAAATTTTCTTCATCTTTTTTCTTACTTTTCTTTTCTTTGATTTACGATTGCGAAACCAGGATCCAATAAAAGTGTACTATAATTCAAATTAAAAATTATGCAATTATAAAAAATTTTTTATTTAAGTTATAAAAATTTTAAATATATATGTTTTTGCATTTTTAATTATCAATTTTATCTTACTTTACAGAGAAGAATTAAAAAGAAAATAATTCCCAAAATGAATATACCTACTGGAACGATTGTTATTAATATATTTCCTGTAGGATTAACTGTAGGTGTAACTTCAGTACTGTTATTCAATGGGTTTTGTGTAGTAGAATTATTTGAAACAGTCATACTCGAAGAATCTACATTTACATTAGTTTTTAATGCACTATTATGAGTCATATTTAAAGGTGCAATTACCTTATCCTGTATAATAGAGGCAGGTGTATTCTGCGAGTTTTGTGCTATGGGATTGCTTGTTACCAATAATGATGTAATATAATTTTTTGTAGGAGATTTAGTTGCATTATTAGTTGTATTGAAAATTATAGATTCTAAAGATGTAGGTAATGTTGTATAAGAATTACTATTAGATATGGATGAAAATCTAGTAATGTCTGTAGAAGATATACTACTAATAGTAGGATGAATAGTGTCATCTTTTGCAGTGTACATTAAATTATTTGTAGATACAACTGCGCTATTTAATATAGGTTTAGTCATAGAAGTTATAGAAATACTTGAGGAAGATGAATTTGAATCTATAGAAGACATTGTTGAAAGGGGAAATATTGTCGTAGGAGAAGATGAAGACCCATTTGTCATAGATGTAGTATTATCGGTTAAGGGATGAACGGTGATAGTAGGGGGTGTAGTTATATCATCTGAAGGAGACGTAGAATCATTCACGGAAGGTGCAGTTCTAATAGTAGGAGTAGGTACAATAATAGAAGGCGTAGATTTGTGTGGAATAGATGTAATGCTACTGGTAAGAGAAGGCTCAATTTCAGATGAGGTTGTAGGAAATGCAGTATCTGTAGAATTGTTAGTAATAGTTGGAGAATGAGTATCATTATTTTTTAAATAAGATGTAGAATCATATGTAGATGGTGGAGTTACAATTGTAGGAGAAATGGCATAACTATTTGTATTAGATGAAGATTGATTTACAGAAATGGATGTAGTACCATGTACATTAGGTCCAACTATATTTACAGAAGGTGAAAGTTGATACTCATTTGTTAAAAGAGTTGCACTACTAGTTAGGGGCTCAACACTAATTGTATGTTTAGAGCTATCTTTTGAAGAATATGTATTACTACTTGCAGAAGACATATCACCACTTACAGAAGAAGTTGAAACTGATGGTTCAGTTGTATGCAAGACAGATCCAGGAGTAGTACCTGAAGTTAAAAAATTAGATTGTGTTGTAACTTCTGAAAAAGTTGCGGTTATAGCTTGTAGTTCAGATTTGTTATCTGATGTTGATGGCTTTAAAGTAATATTTATAGGTGTACTTGTAGTTCTATTATTATTTATACTACTAAATGTACCTGTATTATTATCTATTGAATTCGTCGCAGAAACAATATATGGAACATTGGAAATTCTATTTGTAGATTGGAAGTTATCTGGTAATGGAGTTGAAACATCTGAAGTTAGATTTGATCCATTAATATTGTTATCTGAATGAACCCATGCTAAATCATATGGATTATTTGAACTTTCTCTCCCTTTAATTTTATGAATTAACTCTGTCATATTACATTGATTACTTGTCAGATCTAATGTATAAGTTTCCAAATCCCTACTAAAAGTATTCCATGTATTAATAGAATCCTGTCTATAAATCTCTTCGGAATGAATTTCATTGTTATTCATATTAATAAATAGCTTCCCTCTCTTATATATATACATACTCCACTTTGCACAATTAAGTTCAGATCTATCTTTATGATATGCATCAAAATAGTAATTAGATATATCATAAGTAAGATTGTAAAACATAGTCCGTCTTTGATCAATAATTTGAGATTTATTAATATAATATATACCATCATTGAGTTGATCATATGTTAATGATGTTCTTATTGGTAGATCTTTATTTTCATAAGGGCTAGTGCAGTTATTACTTTTATTCAAAATAGGACAATAATGAAACTTTCCAATATTACATGTTGAATTTGTTTCTGTAAGTATATGTGTTTCAAAAGAATTTTGTTTTTTATTCCAATCTTCAACGAGGCATGAGATATTATAATTTTCTTTTTTACTTAATAGCAAATTAACATAATCCATGCCTCTCCAATCTATGTATGTAGATACCTTTTGACATTTTTCTGTTGAATTAGCAATTTTATCATCTTGAAGATAAAATTCAAATTCATTATAAGTATCATTCATAAATGTTTGAATTTCTGTCTTGAAAGGAATTGTATCATTAGATAAATTAGCATTGTTTTCTGCTGCATTTGTTTCATTGGACATGCATGGAATTTCTTCTAATTGTGATAATAATCTTGCATTTTTTGAGGTAGAGTTTTTTCTCATGATTATTATATCACAACTAGGTTTTCTTAAAATATTCTGTAATAACATTTAAAAAATGATTTATTAAAAAAAATAAATTTTTATATCAATAACATATAAAAGCAAAAATTTGAGGAAGAGAAAAAGGTAATATATACAATATACATTTATTTTACATTTAATTTTTAACATACATAAAAAAGGTATTCAATAATCCAATTAAAGAAAAATAATATAATTTGACTAAAAAATTGAATACTACTATTTTTGTTATTTTGCAGTACCAATGAATACTTAAGTCACACCAGGAAATTGTTATAATTTGTATGTAGAAATGACAACACTTGTACTTATGTAATAAGTATATCATAAATTTGTTTATATGTGAAAATGTTATTTTATGTAATATAAAATAACAATTCAGAGTACAAGTAATTTTTTATTTGCTATATATGTAAAATATTAAATTATTGTAATTTTAATATAATAATGATGTAATTAATTTTTAAAAAAATGAAAAATTGTGATAAATAAAACAAAAACATAATTTATAAGATTAACATTAAGAAAAGAAAAAAATAGAAAACAATAGTTAAAGTAAAGAATTATATTATACTTGAAATTTATATGAAAAAAAGAAATCATGTTAAGGATTTTTTCTGTATTTTCTTAAATTTTTTATATAATTATATGAATATGAATATAAGTTTGAAATAATGATACAATTATTTAACTTTGATATTTTGAATGAAAAATTTAATTATTATATAATATTTTTATAGAAAATTTTTTTGAAAATGAAATTTGAACGTTTGAAGAAGTAAAATTTTATAAGTAGTATATAGAATTTATATTTAAATAAAATAATGTACTTAATAATTTATAATTATTTTTTTAAAGGATCTAATTGATACTTTCATAAAATATAAAATGCGTAAAAAAAAAATAAATAAAATACATATATATAAATTCTAAAATCGAAACTACAATATACTATTTTAGCTATTTATATATATTTTAATAAATAAATTATATTATGTTTAATAGAAGAAATATTTACAATTATGAGAAGCTACATTATTTGTTGTTAAATTCATAAATTTTAAACACTGTTCAAACTACTCTAATTTTCTTTATTTTAATATTTAAGTTTTTAGTGACAAATAAGTGCACTATAATTTAGTTTCATTTGTATAGAAATATATGTATTAAAAAAAAAAAAAAAAATTATTTTATATTAGTGGGTAATGCACTTTATTTTTTTAGTTAAAATTATATTAAACTATTTATTTTTTTATTAATTTTTATTTGGTAATATACATATATATATATATGTATATATATACATATCTAACATTATTTAAGGAAATATTTTTTATTATTTTAGGAATTTTTATTATAAACAAAAAGAAAAATAAATTATTTTTTGGTCATTTTTTTTACAATTATTTCTTATAATCTTTTTAGAAGATTAAAATAACAATAGTTTACGAACAAAAATTTTTTAGAAAAAAGATATTTATATCGAAAAAGAAAAATGAGTGAAAATATAAATCGAATTTAAGGGACTGATTGATTTTTCTTTATAAAAAAAAAATAAAAAAAAATAAATAAATATAAAATTTATTATTTTATTCAATTATTTTTTTTTTTTTATATATATATGCCCTTACAAGATAAATTACAATAGATAATTTACTGAAAACATCCATGAGAAAAGTAAATTTATTTTATTTTTATTAGTGTTTTATTTGATTTTTATGAAGGTTGATTATTTTTTTTAAGGGAATATTAAAGATGAAACATATTTTTTTATGAATATTTGTAATTATAATTATATTTATAAATTTTAATTTTTAAAAATTTAATAATTATTTAAAATTTTTTATAATTTTTGTTATTTTTATATATTTATATTATTAAGATGACATTACAATTAATAATTGAATAAGTATATTAAAAATAAAGAGAAGGTAAAAGATAAGTTGACTGTATGAATATTATGACATGGTATAAATTTTATAAAAATTTTATTGTTCAATTTTATAATATTTATTTTTAGTATGCATGCTGTGAGGAAAAGGGTGAAGGTTATGTTTAAAGGATATAAATTTATTATGATTTTAGTTATTGGTTGTTTGTTGATTTAAATTTTTTGTAATTCTATTTGTTCAGTATGGATTAATTAAATTCTGGTTATCGGTATATATTTAGTGCTTACTTTTAAGATTATTTATTTTAAAGTAAATAATTTTATTTTTATTTATTATACATTTGTGCATGTTTTATTAACTGGGTGTTGGGTGACTTTATTAGAGTACTGAACAAACGAATTAATAAAGAGCATATAGAGTTGCCTCTACGGTTTTGATGTATTTGTATATATTTTATATGCTTTGAATGAGTGATCCTTAGTTACGTAATTTACTTCATTCAGCATTCTTTAATTTCAATAGGCATTTATTTACTTTAATAAAAATCATTGATCTTATTAAAAATATAAATCCTTATTGAAAATTAATTATTAATTAATTGTAAATTACTAGTTTATTTATTATGAGTTACATTCAGCAATTAATATATATTGCTGTTGAATTAACAAACATAAACAATTATTTACAAATATCAAAAATTATACAAATATTAATTACATGAAAATTTCATTGTTATATGTATAAAACTTTCTCTTACAAAATTCATTAAAATCATAATTCATTCCCAAAAAAAAAAATCTTTTTTTTTCTTTTTTTTTTTTTTAATATTTATTTATTGGTAACAAATATTTTTCTAATTGATTTTTTAATCAATTTTTTTATCAAATTTTATTCCTAACAGAATTTGTACTTTTTTTTAAAAAAAAGTACAAACAAAAAAAAATTCATCAATTTTTTTTTGTCTGTGTGTATATGACCAGCTTCGTATTCTTCATTTAACTAGCCCTCTTATTAACCATACTCCACCACCATGGGAAAGTAATTGTTATTACTTAAAGTTTGTTATTTTTGTATTGTTTTATTACATCAATTCCTTTTTGTACTCCTTTTTCAATTTGCTTGTCCTGATTATCGTTGATATCACACATAAAAAAAAAAAAAAAAAAAAAAAAAATACATGCAGTAAAAGTACATTAAAAAAAANTTATTTACAAATATCAAAAATTATACAAATATTAATTACATGAAAATTTCATTGTTATATGTATAAAACTTTCTCTTACAAAATTCATTAAAATCATAATTCATTCCCAAAAAAAAAAATCTTTTTTTTTCTTTTTTTTTTTTTTAATATTTATTTATTGGTAACAAATATTTTTCTAATTGATTTTTTAATCAATTTTTTTATCAAATTTTATTCCTAACAGAATTTGTACTTTTTTTTAAAAAAAAGTACAAACAAAAAAAAATTCATCAATTTTTTTTTGTCTGTGTGTATATGACCAGCTTCGTATTCTTCATTTAACTAGCCCTCTTATTAACCATACTCCACCACCATGGGAAAGTAATTGTTATTACTTAAAGTTTGTTATTTTTGTATTGTTTTATTACATCAATTCCTTTTTGTACTCCTTTTTCAATTTGCTTGTCCTGATTATCGTTGATATCACACATTATGATACTACTCCGTTTATGAATATCTAGGTAATCCTTAGACTTCAAATCATGCGTAGATTTAATTTCCTTTTATTCTTATTTGTAACTTGTATTAAATTATGCAGTTGCCTTTCATATATTTCCCTGGTTTTGTTACTCAACAATTTTATTTTTGACATTGGAATTTGTACTTCTTTACCTCTATAATATATAAGTAATGCTTTCATAATTCTGCTTTCAATTTTAGCTACTCTATGAGGAAATCACTAATATGGTTTATATTGTATATTCCTACTATATTGCTTAATTTTTTTCCTTTCGTATTCGGATAATTCGTATGAGATAATATCTTAAACCTTAATATTTTTATTCTCAATTATAGGTTTTCTTTTGATTTCATTAATATGTTCATGTATGTTTTTCCATCTATCGTTTAAGTATATAATCCTAATTTCAGAAGTTTTTTCTGGTACTAATTTTGCAGATTCTGGACAGATACAATCTATTCCAAACATAGCAAAATAGAGTGTTTCTCCTATAGCTCCATGAGGTGTATTATTATATATTAGTACTGCATGTTGTACTATTTATTCAAAAGGTATATCTTTTTCTTCATATAAAGTCTTAATGATATAATCAAGCTTTTATGAGAGCTTTCATTTATACCGTTTCCTTGTGGATAATATGCGCTGGTATGATACAATTTAACCTGTAATTCTTTTGTAACATAGTAATGAAATTCTTGACTAGTATATATTGAAGCGCGATCTGTTAAAATGCTTATAGGACATCCAAATATGGGTATACATGTTTTCTTTATAATGTTAATTGCGTCCATAGCATTAGGTGTTTTATTAGTTATATTAGTTACCATAAAACGTGAATGATGATCTATTGCTAATTGAATATAGTATTCTGTACCTTTCCATGTTTTAGGTCTTATAATATCTAATGAAACTATATCAAATACATTCGGTTTTGATAAAGCTTGATTACTAATGGATTTAAATTTCGATTACGCATTACTTGACAAACTAAACAATTTGTAACATATTCTTCAATGTCTTTACTAATATTGGGCCACCAAAAATGTTTTTGTATTTTCTTTAGTGTTTTATTTACTCCACAATGTCCTGAGAATTTACTACTATGAAACCGTTACATTAAATGATTTCTATATTTCTCTAATATATATAATCCTCCTGTTCTATAGTGAACTGGGAAATCATCCTTCCATACTACGTCTCTCGGTATGTTATCTTTATCATTTCTTGCTTCATTTGCTATTTCCTCGCAAGAAGGTATAACATATAAATCTTCATATAATTCTTGAGGTTTACTACAATATAAGGTCATGTAATTAGGAAGATCTGTTTCATCTTCTATTTATATAGTGATCCAATCAGCTGAACTATTTTAAACTCCTTCAATATGTTCAAATTCTGAGTTAAATTCAGATAGCCTTAACTTCCATCGATATAATTTTCCAGTATTAATTGAATCCATTCCAATAATACCTTTACAATCTGTTTTAATTAAGGTCTTAGATCCTTTAATATAATAATAGAATGTTTCGCATGCTACTACTATAGCAAATAATTCTTTTTCAACCGTACTTCATCTTTGTTGTACTTCATTTAAATTCTTCGATGTGTAATGAATGAATTTAGTTTGACCTGTGTCCTTATCAATTTGAGTCAATACAACTCCTATAACATAATCTGATGCGTCAGTATAAATAGTATATGGTTTTCCTAATTTTGGAAATGAAAGACAAGTAATTTCTGCCATTTTATTCTTGATTTGCTCCAAGCCTTTGAATGCTATTCTTTCCATTAAAATTTCTGTTTCTCAGTTAACAATGGAACTAGGTTAGAAGTCTACTCTGAAAAATTCTTATTATAATTCCTATAATAATTGGAAGCTCCTAAGAATGATCTTAATTGCTTTATAGATTTAGGTCGTTCTGCCTCAATAATTGTTTTCACTTTATCTAATGAAGGTCTTATACCATTTCGGTCTATCTCTTGTCCAAGATAAGTTATAGATTTTTTTTTTAATACATCTATGTGTTCAAATAATGTTTTTGTAAGAATGATGATGTCATCCATGTACACAACTATATAATTCTCTTGAATTAATTTCATAAAAATATCTTCCATTATTCTTTGAAATTGTGTAGGACTTGTTATTAGTCCAAATGGCAATACCTTAAATACAAATGTTCCCCTCTTCAGAACTATAAATCTAGTATATGGTTTACTACTTTCCTCCAATGCGATATTCTAAAATCCATTTTTTAGGTCTATTTTTGAAAACCATTTTGTTCCATGAAACGTTTGAAATATGTTTTTCATATGTGGGATGTCATATAAATCATCTAGTATAAATTTATTTAAATACCGATAATCTATCGTGAGTCTCCATTGACCTGTTTTCTTCTGAACCATTACTATTGATGAGGTCCAATTTGCATTAATGACTTTACTTATTGCTTTTAATTTTATCATTTCATCTATTTTTCGGTGTAATTTTGATAACATTTCTTTACTCAATTGTCTAGGGTTATAACACCGAAGTTTCCCTTGTACCTGAATAGAAACTTTGTATTTGTTGTTGAGTTCCATTTTTTTTCTTTTTCCAGGGTCTTGTATTATCTTTTAATGCTTTTTCCAATTCTTCTTTATTTTTCTGATCTTTAAAATCAGATCCTCAAACAATATTCTGAATAATTTCTTTATTTGAATTCTCTAATTCATCTACTTTTACTTCAGGATTAACTTCCATGATATATATATATATCTATCTTTTTTTTTTTATAATGGCATATCCTAATTCGTCCATTACTAAACCACTAAGTACTAAAAGGGTTTATTTGTTTTTATCATAGCAAATCTGGCTATTATCTTTATATTGATAAATTTCATGTATATTTTCACCTTTTTAAATTTCATTTCAATGTCTCCGCTATATATTCCACAAAACTTTATTGGTTGTATTGATGTGTCTGGCTCTATACCTAGTTCTTTGACTGAAACTCTAGATACAGTACATAAATCTGCTCATGTATCTAGTAATACATTAACGTTATGTCCCTTAATTTCTACTGTTTGTTCCACATTCGTACATTATCCTTTTTCATTTCCAATTTCTATTTTCCTATTAACAGATAATTCACTTTCTGCTGAATCTGTTACCCCTTCATCGGATTTCTTATGGATGTCAATTTCTTTCTCCTTAAATATATTATTTATTCTCTTCCTCTTTCTATCCTTCTCTTTGTCACTTCCTTTAGGTTTATTTACTTTATACCTTTCTTTTGTCTTTTCTTTTTGTCTTTCAAGGTGTTCCAATTGTTTATTAAGGTATCTTTGCACTTGACGTATTTTCTGTGGATTCGTTTCATTTTTGATCATTTTAATATGCGAATCATACCTTTTATCTGTTATTCTACCTTTAATTTCATCTTCTTTATCTCGAATAACTTTATTTCTACATACTTTTCCTGTGTGTCCTATTAAATTACAATTTTGGCATCTTTTTTTTCGTAATAATAGCATCTTTTTAAATAGTCATTCTTTCCACAACAATAACATTTCATAAGATTTTGTTTCTTATCCTTACCAATACTATTGTCTTTGTAGGTCTGATATGAAGAATTTATACTGATATTTCGGTCCTCATCTATCTTTGTTTCTCTATTTTCTACAGTTAGCAAATATTTCCTTATCTATGTAATAGGTTTATACATTTCCTTCTTCTTATCTAATTATTTTAAGAATTTCTCTCGTATATAGCTTTTAAAGCATTTTAAAATATCCTTTCTGCATATGCTATTCTCTTTCTTGAAACATAAATAGCTAAGAGCATACGAATTACAGTACGTAATAAATGAACTAATAGATTCTTTCACAGATACTTTTTTTGGTGCTTTAAATAACTTCCTTGCTAAAATGAATTTCTCGTCTAGAACTTCAAACACTACTTTAGCTAATTTAATTTGAAATTGCAACATATCGGTGATTTTTTTGTCTCTCGATAATTTAGCCATTTCCTGAGAGTAGATGTTTGATGTTAAAGATTCTAATATCATACATGTTTTTACTCTGGATATTCCTTGCATTTCTGCGTTCATTTCGAACTTCCTAAACCAGCTAAAGTATAGTTCTAAAGATCTATCACTAAATTTTGGGAGTCCAGGTGGTACTTTAGCTCATGCCTTATCTTCATTGATTCTAATTTCAAATATATATGAATGATTAAATTCTATTATATTCGTAAAAGAATCTAGTTTAAGGTTGTATAATTCTTTATCCATTTTGAACTTCTAATCCAATGTGGGTTCTGTTTGTGCTGTTTTCGGTTTTCTTGCCGTTGTCGCCAATTGATTTATTAACTGGGTATTTGGTGACTTTGCTAGAGTACTGAACAAACATATCAATAAAGAGCATGCAGAGTTTACTCTACGGTTTTGATGTATTTGTATGTATTTTTGAATTCTTTGAACTAGTAATTCTTAATTATGTGATTTACTTCGTTCAGCATTCTTTAATTTCAATAGGCATTTATTTACTTTAATAAAAATCTTTATTTTTATTAAAAATTTATATACTTATTGAATATTGATCATTAATTAAATATATATTACTTGTTTCTTTGTTATGAATTATGTTCAACAATTAATATATATTGCTGTTGAATTAACAAACATAAACAATTAGTGATATACAAATTATCTAAATATTAATTACGTGAAAATTTTATTGTTATATATATAAAATTTTCTCTTACAAATAAAAATTATAAATACTATGTAAATTAAATTCTTTTGTATATATAATATCTTTTTCTTACTGGTAACAAATCTTTTTCCAGTTGATTTTTTTACTAATCTTTCGACAATTTTCCTGGAATTTTTTTTATTTTTTTCTTAAAAAAGAAAAAATATCTTTTTTTTTTTTTTTTTTTTTTATTTGCGTGTGCATAATCAATACGTATTCTTCATATAACTAGTCCCTTTTATTACCAAAAAGGTTAATAAAGCCTTTTATTAACCAAATATATGTTAGTCATTCAAGCATTGGATAAAAAAAAAGAAAAAAATTAGTTATTTTTTTTGTTTTTTTTTTTTGTAAATTCTAAAATGCATAAAAGAAATATATTTATTTTTTTTGGAAAATTGTTGTATTGTTGAAAAATTAAAAAAAGAATAGTTACGGACTAAAAAATTTCCTGTAGTATTTTTGTTTAAATTTATATAAGAAAATTTTATATTAATTATAATAAAGTTTTCATATTTCGTAGTATTTATGTAATACAATTTTTATTCTATTGACTGCTTATACTTGTTTATTTGAAGGCAGTGAATTTGAATTGTTAATGATTACTCATAATATTATAAATAAAATATATGTAATCAAAAAAAATAATGAAGATTTAAGTTTTTAATGAAAATATAGGACTTTTATTAAGGTAAATAAATTCCTATGGAAAAAAATAAATACTCAAATAATTAGACAAAACAAATACAATTTACTGGTTTACAGTATTAAAAAAAAATTTAAGTTAATTATATTAGTATAGATAAATCTGCATGCTCTTTATTAATCTGTTTGTTCAACACTCTAAAAAAATCATTAAATAAGCAATTAATAAATTACTAATATACATATATAATATATTTTAATTTATTTGTGTAAGAAAAAAGAAAGAATATATATAATTAAAATAAAGAACAATAAAAGCTAACATATATGTTGAAGAATATTCTACAATAAAAAATAATAATGATAAATATAATATTTTGTTTTAAATATAAAAATATAAATATATAGATATATATGTAACAAAATTAAGAAGTATTTTCATATTAATGGAATGCATGCATTCATTATACAAAGTATTACATAATACATATATCTCAAGATATATTTATTTTTATATAAAGCTACTAAAGCTTCTTTTTATAATTTTCTAACTAAAAGGGTAATGATTACACATATATATATTTCGTTTTATTAAAGAATAAAGAAAATTATTGATATATTTTTAAGATTCAGTATCATAATGTAGATAGAAGTAAATATAATAATAAAAACTAGGGGAAATTTTTTACGATCTTAGTTATATATCATATAAGTAGCATAAGAAATGAATGAAAATAAAACTGATGAAAAGTAAAAATTTTCATAAAAATAATATATTACAAATTGTTTTTTATTATATTTGTAGATATAATAATATTAAAGATGATAAAAGAAAATAAAAA
The DNA here is from genome assembly GCF_900005855.1 of Plasmodium gallinaceum. NCBI lineage: Eukaryota > Apicomplexa > Aconoidasida > Haemosporida > Plasmodiidae > Plasmodium > Plasmodium gallinaceum. The sequence continues at coordinate 10,596 of NW_021628256.1, read as the reverse complement.
ATTAATTTATTTTATTTTACTACTATTAGAAAGGTTAAAAATTGCATAAATTTTATTGAATTAAAAAAAAAAAAAAAGAAAAAAAAAAAATATATATATCTTAAAAATTATGGCACCTATTTTTATTAAATCTATTTACATTTATTACATTTCACTTGATTTTTAACATAACTATCATAATTAGAATTTAAGTTAAAATTATTATATATGTAATATATATAATTTAATAAATATATTATAAATTTTTTTTTAAAGATAGTTCATAAGAAATATGATCTATAATAGTTTTTACATTTGTTAAAATTATTGTTAATATAAGTTAAAATTCACTATATCTAAAAATATTTTTTTTCATAATTGCTATTGTTGCTTTTTAACATATTTATGTAGAAACGTTTAGCAAAATATGTATACATATTTTTGCTTTAATTATATGTCAAGTTATAAAAATGATTAATTTAGTGTATTGTTTATTTTTATTGAGATTTATATATTATTATTACTTAAATTACAAAAATTAAGATAATTTTTATATTTATTTAAATTCCTTTTTTTTTTTTCAGGTTTTTATTGTCATATATTTCAAATTATTTACCTGAAAAAGTCAGTTCATACCTAGCTGTGAATTTATAATTCATAATACATTTCATTATTTCTAAAATTTAATTCCTCCAAATAATAAATTGTTATGTAAGAAATTGAATAATAATTAAAATAAATTCAAATTTATGTAAATTACATTTTTATTATTGTTTTCATTAAAACTAAAATTATACACATAAATGTAAATAAGATTATAATACCTTGTTTTTATTTTTTTCAATATTTATTGCTATATAACATAAATTTTTTATCAAATATATTTTAGTGGTTGTATGTTAAAATTGTTTATGTTAATAACATTTTATCACTATGATGTATATCCATTATATTAATTACATATTATTTATAAACATCCTGCATTAATATTAAATCAATTTATGTATCTTACGATATAAATAGTCATTATGGCACAATCACTTTTCGAATTGATACAAATTAAGTTACATAATTTATTAATATAAAAAACATTAAACAATTGTAATATTCGATAATAATGATATTCACCAATATAATATGTTTATCATTACACTTATTTTTACTTTTATTATGATTTAAAAAAAAAAATTAAAATTTTTTTTATATCTTCGAATCTTTAATTCATTCAGAAGAAACATAATTTTTAAATTCATACATTAATATAAAACAAATTAATTTTCTGTAAATGTAGCTTATTTTTATCATTTATTTAGAAACTTCACACAATTTTTTCTATTACAGAAATAATTTCGATATTTCAGTAAAAAAGCAAGCTTTATAAAAAAAGTATATCTTATTAATATTTTTAATTTCAAAAAAAAAAAATTTTTTTTAGTTGATGTTCTTGAATTCTTTATATTTACGCTATATTATTTATTATATTAAGTATAAAAAATTAAAAAGAATAATTATAATAAATTATTAATCATTTACATAAGCTAATGCAAAATTATACAATAATATTAAAAAAATAAAATGAAATAATTATTTCTCAAGTAATATTTTAAAACAAAGTTCTCTTTCCCTCTCTCTCTCTCTCTCTCTCTATATATATATATATATATATATATATATATATATATATATGGATAAAAAAAAATTATAAATGTTTAATTAAAAGTAATATTTACATATATTATATATTATATTAAATTTTTTATCTTTATGGAATAATAATTCAAACGAAAAATAAATAAATACAAGTATTTAAATACAAAAAATAAAAATAAAAAACATGAAAATAAGATAAATATTAGTAGTATGTAAGTAAAATAGAAGAATAGTTATGTACATGTAAATTAAAATAAAAATAATACTATTAAAACTATTATTTTATATAAAAATATAAATATGCAAATATATAAAATAAAAGTGAACAACAATTACATATAGAAAATGAGAAATACTATGCATAGAAGATTCAAGGAATGAAGTTAATGCAATTTAAAATTGTAATATTTTTCTTATTCTTTAGTTTTATATCATACTACAATTGACATTTTATTTTATTAAATATGAAATATATAAATCCTATGTTTATATAAAAAATTTATTTGAAATTACTTTTAAAAATATGCATTCTTTATTTACGAAAAAAAATAAAAAAAAAATTAATTTTTTAAGATATATCTATTTGAGATTCATCTAAAATTAAAAGATCATAATGAAAAATATAACTTTCTTTTTTGAATACAGTATAATGATGAACTTCCTACAAGTGAACTTTATATTTAACTAATTTTTCTTTATTATATTTAATTTTATTATCTCTAATAGGATTCCGTTAAAACTCGTAAACGAGAAAATAAAATCCATTATTATAAAATAATTAAAATTACTTCAACAGAAAACAAAAAAGGTTAATGTTTTGAAAGTAAGCATTTCAATAATAAAACGATACAAAAGAAAAAAAAAATTAAATAATATTAAAAAAAAAAAAACTGTTAGTATGTATAATTATTAAATAATTATAAAATAAAAACTTAAAAATGACATCAAAAAAAAAAAAAAAAAAAAAAAATAATAATGTATTTATAGGATATATATCTATTTCGTTGTGATATTTATTTTTCGTTATTACAATAATCCTTCTAATGTTTAATTTAAATTAACATCACATTTTTTATTGAATTAGTAATAATTGTCATAATAAATTAAACGAAGATAAAGTTGCATGCTTTGAATAAATAACTTTTAAAAAAAGAAAAATAAGTAAAAAAATAAATAAAAATAAAAAAGAAAAATTTTAAAGCCCTATATATTTGTATCTAAATATAAACTATTCTAAAAAAAAATTTTAAGTAAAAAAAAAATATAACATTTTTTTTTTTTGCATATCTAAATAATTTTTTATATTATTCTCTTTTAATTTAAATAAAAAAATTAAATAAAAAAATGAAAAGGAATATTTTTTTTGTAAGTATAAAAGATTAATTAAAAATTTATTATTTTTTGATTATTTAAACAATATATCTATTATGAAAAATATAATTAAAAACATATAATAAATAAGAGGTTATAGTATATAATTAATAATTTTAGGATTTAGGATGTAGGATTTAATATTTTAAATTTAAAATTTTTATGTTTTAGTTATAGATTTAGCTTTTAATAGACATTTCTGCGTTAAAATTTTAAAAAAATTTTTAAAACTAATTTTTTTCTCAATAATCATATTGTTTTAAGTTATTTGCTAATTTCTAATTTATATTTCTATATTTTTTGTTTTTAGCTTGTATTATTCTTACTGAAAAAAAGGAGAAATATTTTAAAAATCATTAAAAAAAATATAAGAAATAATTTCTCAATAATTTTTTTTACATTTTTAGAGATACCAAAAATGGATCTTAATCTTAGTGATGCTATTGGTATTGATTCTAGTAAGAGACTAAATGAGGGAGATTCAACTGCAGGTTTCGCTCATAGGGTAATTAAAGATGCAACTGTTTCAATACCAAAAAATCCATTATATGATGATTCGAATTTACGTAGTGCCATTCAAAATCCATCTGAAGATATCAAATTAGATTCAGCTAAATCAGTAAATGTTCTTCATAAAAAGTCGTTAAGTTTTTTTCAGTTAGTTATGATTTTTATTTATTTCCTTCGTTTTGCGGTAAAATAAAGTTTACAATTATAAACTTTATATATATTATAAAAACAAAATTTTAAATCATTTGTAATAATTTATAGAGAGCTCACTCTCCTAATTTGAAAGCTAAGCATAAAGAGAGAGTTAGGTTGCAGAATAAATGGGATAATAGGGATAAAAAGATGAAAGGTGATCGGGAAAAGATGGAGAAAAAATGGGATGAAAGGAAACAAAAAGAAAATAGAGAAAAGGAAGAGTTAAAAAAAAAAGAAGAGGAAAGAAAAAAAAAGACAAATAATGAGATGAAAGAATTTAATATGAAATGGAATGGAGAAAAAGAAAGAGAAAATGATTCTGAAGATAAATCCTTGCAAATTTTGAATTCTTTGAGAGCAAGTGGAAAAAATATTGAGTCCTTGAATAAACCAAGTACAAGCCAAGCATGTAATAAAACTGTTAAAAAAAAGGAAAATAATAATATGCCTTCGGATAATAAAGGAGAAAAATTGAAAGAAAAATCCTCCAATAAACTAAATTCAGAACTTGAACGTGAAAAAAAGAGAATAGAAACGTTCTATCGTCAAATGTTTCAATTAGATGAGAAATGGAAAAAATATGAAGAGGATTGTATAATGATGAATGAAAGGAAAAAAGAAGAAAGAAAAAAATTAGAAGAAATAAGAAGAGAAAGAAAGAAAAAACACGAACAAGAAATGCTAAAAGAAAATGAAGAATGGAAAAAGAGCATGATAGAAAAAAATAAAGAGTGGAAAATGAGCATGATAAAAAAAAATAAAGAGTGGGAAAAGAGAATGCAAAAAGAAAAGGAAGGGGGGGAAAATGGAGTGCTAAAAGAAATGGAAGAGTTGGAAAAGAGAAGGCTAAAAGAAATGGAAGAGTTGGAAAAGAGAAGGCTAAAAGTAATTGAACGGTTGGAAAAGATAGTGCTAGAAAAAAAGGAAGAGTTGGATAAGAAAATGATTAAAAAAAAGGAAGGGTTGGAAAAGAAATTGCTAAAAGAAAAAAAAGAAAAAAAAGAAAAGGAAGAAGGGGAAGATAGAATGCAAAAAGAAAAGGAAGAGTGGGAAAAGGAAATGCAAAAAGAAAAGGAAGAGTGGGAAAAGGGAATGCAAAAAGAAAAGGAAGAGTGGAAAAAGAACATAAAGGAAAAAAACGAGAAGTGGGAAAGAGAAGAAAATATGAAAGTTAATGAAGAAGAAAGTGAGTTTAATTTAAAGTGGAAAAAAGAACTTGATAAGATAAAAGTATAAAAAGGTAAAAAAATAAGAAAAATATAAATACATATAAAAATATTAATAGGAAAAAGAATTTATATAAGGTAATTATGGACTTTTTATTTTTTTGAAAATGTAGTATCTTATTTACTTTTAAATGCTCACAGAAGAAGCTTGTTAAACTAAATTTTATATATTTTATCATTTTTATTTTATTTAGCTTTTAATTTTCTACTTGTTTTATTTAGTATTAAATAAATATTGTTGATATCATCTTTTAATATTTATATATTGCTACTTTCATTAAAGATGAGGAATAGCATAACTCAAAATGAAATATTCCTTAGTTTTCTTTCTAAAATTTGTTATGTATTTTAAATGTATGTGTTTTATGTTTTGTAAATTAATCTGATGTATAAATAAAATGAAGGATTTACTTGTAGATAATTTTTAAAATATTGCTTTTTGTTAACTTAATACAAAGATGTCTCTATTCTAATTTAAATGAAACTTTATTTCATTCTTATCAATTTATATATCAGAAAGATAATTTATTATCCATTTGCATATTCTATAATTTACGTATCTGTTAAATATATAAAAAATATAATATTTTATTATATAAATACAATAAAATCTATTCAATTAACTAAAATGTAATTTCCTTAATATTACATTTTATCTTAAAATAAAAATATACATTCTATAGTAGTCTGCACATTATTCTCCAAAATAAAATTAAGAAAANATATTTATATATTGCTACTTTCATTAAAGATGAGGAATAGCATAACTCAAAATGAAATATTCCTTAGTTTTCTTTCTAAAATTTGTTATGTATTTTAAATGTATGTGTTTTATGTTTTGTAAATTAATCTGATGTATAAATAAAATGAAGGATTTACTTGTAGATAATTTTTAAAATATTGCTTTTTGTTAACTTAATACAAAGATGTCTCTATTCTAATTTAAATGAAACTTTATTTCATTCTTATCAATTTATATATCAGAAAGATAATTTATTATCCATTTGCATATTCTATAATTTACGTATCTGTTAAATATATAAAAAATATAATATTTTATTATATAAATACAATAAAATCTATTCAATTAACCAAAAAAAAAAAAAAAGAAATAAAATAATATAGTTTTTCAAAAAAGAGGATATATAATATATATATTACTTGTATTTCAACTTTATATTTTAAAAGAATCATTAAAATAAGATACAAAAAAATTTTAAACATAAAATTTTATATAATATTTTTCTTATTGTAATTTTTATGTTTATATTCCATTTATTTTTATAAAAATGTTTACATTTATTTTTAATAATATCATTTAATAGTTTAATTTTTATTTTCCATCAATATATAGTAGTAGCTTTGTTAATACTTTTATGCCAATATATCAATCTTAATAGTAAATTGTAATAATTGAATAAATGAAATATGTATAAAATTACCATTAATTACATCTTTAAAAAAATTTAAATAATATAACTTATGTAACTATATATGTTGTAATATCTTATTTACAACTTATAATCCAATGTTCAATTTGTTTATTATGTTATCTTAATTTTTTGAAGTGAAATTTTAATTTTATCATAATTAACTTTTTTTTTTTTAATTTTAATAGATTTTTCCAATTTAAATAAGTAATAATTTCATACAAAATAGAATAATTCCTTAATTCTAATAACAACATTAAGTAACAGCTACCATTAATCTAAATTTTCTTTTTTTGATTAATTAAATAAAAATAAGAAATACAGTGAATAAGGTGGTTAATGAAATGAATTATCAACACTGTCAGATAAAAGTTGTGACGTAAATCTGCAAAAATGAGAAATTTGAGAATTTATAAAATTTTTTTGTTAGAAGCAAATCTAGCTAAAAATATAAAAAAAATATATATACATAGTTGTGAACTCAAGAGAATTACATTTTTTACAGAGAACTTCATTTACAGCATGTACATATATATATCTTCTTAATACCTTGTATATAAAACGAAAAAATTAAAAATACAGAAATTAAATTTTTTTATTAAAGATGATTAATTTATTAATTGTCCCTTCAAATAAATTAATAGTATAATGAATAATCAAATTAATGAAAAACATGTATAACAATAACTACTAATTTTATTCGTTATAAAATCACCTTAATATAAATGATTTATTAATTTTCTATCCATTGACATTTCTAGAGCATTGAACAGACATATTAATAAAGAGCATTTATAGTTTTCTCTACTAATTTAGTGAATTTATACATAATTTTTCAATGCTATGAACTATTAAACTGTTTTATATATAGTCTACTTCATTGAACATTCCTTGTTTTTAAAAGATATTTATTTACATTAATAAAAATCTCTGCTTTTATTAAAAATTTAATTCCTAATTGAACATTAACTCCTAATTCATATATATGATTTATAATGTTATGAATAATGTTTAGGAACTCAAATCCGCTGCTTTCAAGTTAACAAACATAGGCAATTAATGAGACACATTAAATTATATAAATATTACAAACATAAAAATTTTATTATTATGTATTGGTGGTTTATTAACTGGGTGTTCGACTACTTTGATAGAGTACTGAATAAGCGAATTAATAAAGAGCATGTAGAGTTACCTCTACGGTTTTGATGTATTTGTATATATTTTATATGTTTTGAATGAGTGATCCTTAGTTACGTAATTTACTTAATTCAGCATTCTTTAATTTCAATAGGCATTTGTTTACTTTAATAAAAATATTTATTCTTATTAAAAATTAATTATTAATTAATTGTAAATTACTAGTTTATTTATTATGAGTTACATTCAGCAATTAATATATATTGATGTTGAATTAATAAACATAAACAATTATTTGCAAATATCAAAAATTATACAAATATTAATTACATGAAAATTTCATTGCTATGTGTATAAAACTTTCTCTTACAAAATTCATTAAAATCATAATTCATTCCTAAAAAAAAAAATCTTTTTTTTTTTTTTAATATTTATTTATTGGTAACAAATATTTTTCTAATTGATTTTTTAATCAATTTTTTTATCAAATTTTATTCCTAACAGAATTTGTACTTTTTTTTAAAAAAAAGTACAAACAAAAAAAAAATCATCAATTTTTTTTTGTCTGTGTGTATGTGACCAGCTTCGTATTCTTCATTTAACTAGCCCTTTTATTAACCATACTCCACAACCATGGGAAAGTAATTGTTATTACATAAAGTTTATTATTTTTGTATTGTTTTATTACATCAATTCCTTTTTGTACTCCTTTTTCAATTTGCTTGTCCTGATTATCGTTGATATCACACATTATGATACTCCTCCTTTTATGAATATCTAGGTAATCCTTAGACTTCAAATTATGCGTCAGATTTAATTTCCTTTTATTCTTATTTGTAACTTGTATTAAATTATGCAGTTGCCTTTCATATATTTCCCTGGTTTTGTTACTCAACAATTTTATTTTTGACATTGGAATTTGTACTTCTTTACCTCTATAATATATAAGTAATGCTTTCATAATTCTGCTTTCAATTTTAGCTACTCTATGAGGAAATGACTAATATGGTTTATATTGTATATTCCTACTATATTTCTTAATTTTATTCCTTTGGTATTCGGATAATTCGTATGAGATAATATCTTAAACCTTAATATTTTTATTCTCAATTATAGGTTTTCTTTTGATTTCATTAACATCTTCATGTATGTTTTTCCATTTATCGTTTAAGTATATAACCCTCATTTCAGAGGTTGCTTCTCGTACTAATTTTGCAGACTCTGGACAGATACAATCTATTCCAAACATAGCAAAATAGAGTGTTTCTCCTATAGCTCCATGAGGTGTATTATTACATATTAGTACTGCATTTTGTACTATTTCTACAAAAAGGTAGATCTTTTTCTTCATATAAAGTTTTAATGATATAATCTAAGCTTTTATGAGAGCTTTCATTTATATCGTTTCCTTGTGGATAATATGCGTTGGTATGATACCATTTACCCTGTAATTCTTTTGTAATATAGTCATGAAATTCTTGACTAGTATAAATTGAACCGCTATCTGTTAAAATGCTTATAGGGCATCCAAATATGGGTATCCATGTTTTCTTTATAATGTTAATTGCGTCCATAGAATTAGGTGTTTTATTAGTTATATTAGTCACCATAAAACGTGAATGATGATCTATTGCTACTTGTATAATTTTTTTTTTTTTTTTTTATTATAAAATCCCATTTTAAGTTATTTTTCCTTTAATTTTCTTGTAAATATAACTTCATTGTATAATTTATTGTTTATTTTTTTTTTATTTATTATATATTTAAAATTTAATTGTTTATATTATTCTTAAAAATAATATTAAAAAATATTTCAACTTACAGTTAATTTTTTCTCATTTCAAATTTACATTGATAATATTTCTTTAAAAACATTTAAATTATTTTACCTTTTTTTTTTTTTTTTTTTTTTTTGAATTACCAACCAATATATTTATTTTGATACTTTTTTATGTGATATAGTCATTTTCTTAATTCATTAAAATTATTAATTTAAGAAAAAAGAAATTACAAAAGTATTTCATACGTACATGTTGTCTTACTATTATTTCATGGAGTTAATATAAAATTTCAATACTTTATTGCTGTAATTTGAATTTTGTTCTTCACTTAAAACTTTATATATTTCTTCTTTATTTGTCTAACTTAGAATTCATTTTTTTTTTTTTTTTTTTTTTTTTTTTTTTTTTATTTTTTTTTATCTTTTTCTTTTTCTTTTTCTTTTTTTTCTTCTTGTCCTTTTTTTTCTTCTTTATTTATTTTATTCAATATACTTGAAATTTCTTCATCTATATTCTTTTTTTTTTTTTTTTTTTTGTTTTTTTTACTAGTTCTATTAGTCTTTTCTTGGTTTTCTAAATCTTCTTTCACAATATTAATTTCTTCACTAATTTTATATTTTTTTTTTTCTTTATATATATCTTGTTTATTTTTATCACTAATACTTTTATTACTATTTTCTAGAAGACTAGATTTTTCTATTGTGTTGGTTCTTTCATAATCATCTAATCTCTTTTCATTATTATTTTGTTCATTATTATTTTGTTCATTATTGTTTTCTTCATTATTATTTTCTTCATTAGAATTTTCAGATGTAACTGAATCTTCTAAATATTTAAAAAAGTTTTTCTTTTTTTTTAATTTAATAGATTGACCTTTGACTGTTTCACTTATTTTATTTATTTCATCTCTATTTTTCTCTTTTAAGAATTTTTTTAATAATCTGCTAGACATTTTTTTTATTTTATGTAGAAATAACGGTAATTATCTTTTAATAGAATATATATATCACACAATTTAATTTTAAAAAAAAATAATTTAATACGAGAAATAGAATTTCTCTTATCTATTTTTTCTATTTAGTTCTCTTTTTTTTTTTTTTTTTTTTTCAAGTCCTTTTTACATTTTCTATTTTTATTTAGAATTAAATTTGTTATAATTAATTATACACATGTAAGTGGTACTTTTTTTTTTTGTATTATTTTTTTTTTTTTTTTTTAACGAGCGTCGCCTCCGCTGACCGTACGAGCACACGAATATCGGATGCGGGAGGGAAAAAAAAAGCCGGCGACGGCCGGCCGGCCGGCCGGCAATGA
>NW_021628255.1:51497-105277 GCF_900005855.1 Plasmodium gallinaceum | reverse complement strand
AAATTTCAAATGTAATTTTTAATAGTTTTAAAAATTAATTCTATTCACAAAATTTAACTAATCTCAAAAAAAATATTTCATTAACCAAAAAGAAATCCTTTCTTTTTTTTTAAATTAAAATATTATGTAATTAACAAAAAAAATTTATAACAAAAAAGAGTTTTTTTTTATCAGATATCTTTTTACTCAAGAAGTATGGATAGTAACTTATTATTATCTACATAATATATTATTATTTTATAAATAAATAACATCAATATATTTTATTAACCAATACCTAAGAAAATAGCTAAAAGTATTGTGAATTAAAATTAAAAATAATATTTGAAAAATTATGTTTATTAATATTATTATGTTTACATTTGTATAAAATGTTTATAATATACTTTGTATACTCTATTTTTAAAAGGATAGATTTTTTAAAATTAATTTTAAATACTTACCTTTAAACGTTGCTTCTTAGGATAATAATTATATTCGTTAAGAGTAATAAGCAATTCTCTACTTATTTTAAATAAATATTTTTGTACAGTATTTTATTAAAATAATTGAATTAGTTATGGGTCTATTAATTGTACATTATAATCCTTCTACAGTATTTTAAAATAATCAAATTAATAAATTGAATGTAGATATATATTTTTCCGGGTACATTTATTATAATATAACTTACTGTAAATAATTATACACTTAATTTATTAATAGACAATTCAAATACTCTTAGTATATTAAACAGTTCATTTAACAAGCATCATGTAGATAAATTTATATATGTTTTCTTACTATAAAATCATTCATTATAGATAATATATATTTTTTATACAAATAACCTTTAGAGTAAAAATTAAAAAATTTATTTTTTCTATAAATAAAATCCTCGAATAAAGCATTTAAGAATATATATAAATACAACAAAATCGTAGAAGCATCTATACATGCTCTTTATTAATTTGTTTGTTCAGTACCCTAGTAAAGTCACCGAACACCCAGTTAATAAAACAATAATGTTCTTAATAATTAGTTATAAGTCTAATACTGTTCTATTTATTGTTAATTAAAATTTTTTGGTAGATTAATAAAGGACTTGTGAGTGATTTATATTAATTTTAATTATTGTGGAAATATATATCTGCTATAAGTAAACTTTATACATATAATTTACACATGTCCTACAGATGATATTATCAATCTATTTTAAATGATATTTAAATAAATAAAGCATATATATTTTTATCCGTACCTGCTAAATATAAAAGAAACATATGCATATTTAAATGCATATACTAAAAGTACACGAAGAAAAAAAAAATAATTATATTTTTTATTTTTTTTAGATAATGCATTGTTTATTACTTATTTAACGATTTTACTAATATTGAACAAACAAATCACTAGAGATAATGCAGGGAAAGCTCCACTTATTTTATTTTTATTAAATTAAAGTACAAATCAAATTATTCACTTTTATTAATTAGTATCAAATGTTAATTGCATTAGTTATTTATTATTGTTGTTAACATAAACAATATTACATGTTGATATATTAGTTGTCTCTTCAACGACTTTGTAAGAGTATTGTTTTATCAAGTGGGTGTTCGGTGACTTTGCTAGAATAATGATTTATTAACTGGGTGTTCAGTGAATTTTCTCGAGTACTGAACAAACAAATTAATAAAGAGCATGAAGAGTTGCCTCTACGATTTTGACGTATTTATATATATTTTTATATGCTTTGAACGAGTGATCCTTATTTATGTTATCTACTTCATTCAGCATTCTTTATTTTCAATAGTCATTTATTTACTTTAATAAAAATATTTATTTTTATTAAAAATTCAAATCCTTATTGAACATTAATTATTAATTAATGGTAAATTACTAGTTTATTTGTTATGAGTTACACTCAGCAATTAATATATATTGCTATTGAATTAACAAACATAAACAATTATTGACAAATACAAAAAATTATATAAATATTAATTGCATGGAAATTTAATTGTTATATGTATAAAATTTTCTTATAAAAAATTCATCAAAAAAACGTATTTCCTTCCCTCAAAAAAAAATTCTTTTTTTTTTTTTTTTTATTTATTTATTGCTAATAAATATTTTTCCAATTGATTTTTTTTTATTTTTATCATATTTTTTCTTACCGTCTTTGTACCTTTTTTTTTTTTAAAAAAATGGTGCAGAAAAAAAAAAATTGATCATCAATATTTTTTTCTGTTTGTGTACATGACCAACTTCGTATTCATCATTTAACTAGTCCTTTTATTTTCCAAAAAGGTTAATAAAGCCTTTTATTAACCACAAAGTCACCGAACACCATGTTAATAAATCAGTTGGTTAATACATTGGTCTATAAACAATACTACTGAACTTTTTTGTATAATTTTAGACGAATAAATAGAATAAAAACATTTTATTTTGTGCATGATAGTTCGCAAGGACAAAATGATATAATAAATGTCTTCACTAAAATAGTTATCCAAAAAGTATGTAAACAAAAAACATATGTATATACATACTTGCACTTAAAGTGAGTGCACTTAAAAAAAAATAAATAAATAATAATATTTTTTATGTGTGGGCATTTACAATTAAAAAATAATATATATTATGATGATATTTATTTTATTACAAAAAAAAATGTAATCTTAAAAAAGAAATTAGTTTTTCTTTTTTTTTTTTTTTGGAGGATAATATGCAGACTACTATAGAATGTACATTTTTATTTTAAGCTAAAATGTAATATTTGAGGAAATTACATTTTGGAGTGTTTCTTTATTAAAAAGAAAATAATTAACTAAGCAATATTTAATGTTTATTAATAATAATAAAAATTTTATATCAAAATTAAGTAGAGTTTACGCTATATATTCCTTATTAATTTATTTGTTTGACACTAGAAAAGTAATTTAATAACCATTAATAAATCAGAGCTATAAATAATTTCTTTTCCTCAGGAATATTATCTTATTTATAGTAATTATAATCATTTTAATACTTCATGAACTGTTACTTGGATAATTTATATTTCTATATATCCAATACATACACTATTGAAATTATTTTAATATCATGTAACATCTATGTTAAATATAAGACACTTTTATATTTTACATATTTTTACTTGTAAGAAAAAATTCTACATATATTATTAATAAAATATAAATCATAAAAAATGCACTTTTATTAAATTCACGATTATTTTTTAGAGAAAAACTAGTGTTAAAATATTAAAAATGATAGTATTTATACACACTACTTTTTATTAATAATAAGTCAGTGATTTTAACAAATTAAATTTAGAAAATAAAAATTCTTATTAAAATTCTCCATTAATATTTACAAAGATTTCTTATAAAATTTAGCCTTTTAAGAAAAAGGTTATATTAGAAAGGAACAATTGATGAATTTATTTATACTATATAAATGAGTTACCTAAATTTTTTGGTAACCAAAATAAAAAATAAAAAATTGTTCTATAAATAAATAAATCTAAAAATAAAAAAGAAAATAAACACATTGTAATAATAATCAACACTTGCCAAATAAATATATAAAGGAAAAAAAAAAAAAAAAAAAAAAAAAATAATTTTCTTTTATATTTAATTAGAAGATTATAATAATATATATGCAAAAAGTTATGTTATAATTTTTTTTTATCCTTATTTATTGATATTTTTTATATCACAATAAAAATGCATTCTTTTGAATTTTATAAGAAAAAATCTATTATATCTAACTAAAGGTATATTTTTATATTCAGTAAATAACATTTATATTAAATTTGAAAGTGATAAGAATTTCTAGTAAAAAAGTAAATTTATAAAAATATATTTTTATAATAAAATAAGTAAATTTATCAAAAAATAAAACTTTTTTTAGAAAATATTTTTTTCTGTAAATATATGATTAAAAAAATAGTATTTTTTTTTTTTTTTTTTATTAAATTGTAATTAATTTAATTGACTTTTAAATGTTCTTTTTATAAGATTTGTTATTATAATCCCTTTAATGTAAATAACTATTTTCACTTTTTCTTTTTAATTTATGTACTTAATAAATTTTTTTCATTTTTTTTCAAATAGTTGAAAAAGTAATTTTTTTTAAAAAATAGTTATAATAATAAGTAAATATATACATATATTGTATAAATATTTATCAATAATAAAAATAAAAAAAAAAGAATTATGATAAAAAAAAGTATATTAGAAAAATCAAAAAAGTTATATTTAAAAGAAAAATATACATAAACAAAAATTAGTTTTATATTAATGAAAATTTGTCACAAATGTAGTATACTGTGTGAAAGATACATGAGTATAAAAATTTTTAATTTATAGTGTTTTTTTTTCTTTTTTTGATGCAGATATATCTCTACAATATACGAATATTAATATTTATAAATCATAATATACCGTATATTAAATAATTTAAAGTTCGACATAATTCACAGAGATTGGTAGTTTAGAAAAAAAAGATAAAAAAAAAACCTTAAACATTAAATGTATATCATTTATAATTTTTATACGCATTAAATTAAGAATATTTAATTTTTTTACATAATTTAAAGATAAATAAAATTTTAATCAAATGGTTTTAAAATAACTTTATCCGATTTATTATATTTTTTATTTATTTGTAAATTAATATTTTTATTTTATTTTTTAAAGAATTATCAATATTATTACTATCTAAAGTAATCATAATATCATATGTAATAATAAAAAATTAGAAATTACATTTCATATATGAAAATAATTTTCTCTTTTAAAAATTTAAGAAATTAATATAAGTTATAATAATATCCAAATTAATATTACAAATCCACAATTTAGTATTATTGAAAATTGAAATAATTTTACACCTGAATTAACAACTTCCACTTCAATAATATTCTATAAATATATTAATATGAAAACGTTAATTTTATTTTTAAAAATTACTACACTCCTTTTAATTTGGATGTATCAATGTTTTTATAACGTAAGTTAAAATTTTTACAAAAAATATACATATAGATATATTTTATTTCTAATTATTTTTAACATTCCATTTGATTTACTATTCTAGTAAAAGAAACATTCTACTAAAAAAATTTTTATTTAATCCATAGTGTGATTCCTATAAAACTTTAATTGATAAAAATAGATTGCAAATAAGAAATGAGTTAAAATATGAAAGAGTATTAACAGAGGGTGACATTGCAGGAGGAAACCAAACTTACGTTGAAGGATGCCAAGAAGAATGTCCAGTAGAAAAAAAAAAAAAAGAAAAAAAAAGAAAAAATTGGTTTTTTCCGCTATTACACCACAATGCGTACGATCAATGGCAGAGAGGCATTACTGAAGGATTGTTTGAGCAATTTAAAAATGTAACAAGTGAAATGGATCCTAAATGGAGAGACCAAAAATGGAATAATGAATGGAATGAAATTTCAGCGAACAAATTTAATGAAGCATCTTCAATATTTCATCGAAGTGATATTTCAAAAGATGAAAAAAAAAAATTAATTCTTGGTGTTAAAAATGAACTCTTCATACTATTTGTGAAATTTTTAGAAGAATGTAAGAAAGAGATGAAAAAAAATAAAACAGAATCCGAATCTAAAAAAGAGATGATAGACAATAAAACAGACTCCGAATCTAAAAAAGAGATGAGAGACAATAAAACAGACTCCGAATCTATGAAAGAGATAACATACAATAAAACTGAATCTGAATCTATGAAAGAGACGATAAACAATAAAACAGACTCCGAATCTAAAAAAGAGATTATAGACCATAAAACAGACTCCGAATCTATGAAAGAGATGATAGACAATAGAACAGACTCCGAATCTAAAAAAGAGATGATATACAATAAAACTGAATCTGAATCTATGAAAGAGATGATAAACAATAAAACAGACTCCGAATCTAAAAAAGAGATTATAGACCATAAAACAGACTCCGAATCTATGAAAGAGATGATAGACAATAGAACAGAATCCGAATTTAAGAATGAGATGAGAGACAATATATCAGAATCCGAATCTATGAAAGAGATGAGAGAAAATAGAACAGAATCCGAAACTATGAATGAAATGAGAGGCAATAAAAGAGAATCCGAATCTATGAAAGAGCAGGGAAAAAATAAAATAAAAAATGAGAAATCAAATATTTGGAAATTTCTTTTTAATAGGTTTGATAACCTTTGGGAGAATGAAAATTAATGGTTTAACAGAAAATGTAGGATTATTCATGCACAAGATCTAGTTAAATAAAAGAAAAATTATTATTTTGCCTAAATTTTTTTATAGTGATATATTCTATTTTTAAAAAAAAAAAAAAAAAAAAAAAAATTAAAAGAGCAAAATTTTTTAGAAAGAAAAAATTTCATGAGAATATTTTTTAATTTTTAAGAATAAAATTTTCGTTATGTGATATTAATATAATTCAATATTTTTTTTTTTACTTTTTAAGTATTTTTATTAATTTTTAAAAGCAGTGAACTTAAATTACTCAAAATTACTTATAAAAAGCAATAAATATTTTGTACTTAAAAATTAATAATTAATGAGAATATGTGTTTTCAATTGAAATGCATAATTTTTATAAAGGTAAATTTACAATGAACCGTATTATTGCAGTTTATTTGCTTATATCATTAAAATTATATTTAAACTCCATTTAATTACTAGAGAAAACTCAATATTCTCTTTAATAATATGTTTTTCATTACTCTAGCAAATTCATGGAATGATAATTTAATAAATTAAAAATGTAAATTATGGAAAATAAATAAATCAGGTAGTAAATGTAGAGGATAAAATAGAAGAAAAAATGTTGGATGCAGAATTATTACCATTTTATCTACATGACAAAAAAAGGACACATAAAGAAAAAAAAAAAAGTCTTTATTGAGAATTATTATAGTTGAAGATTTGTTAATAAAAGGAATTATTAGTCTTTTTGAGAAAAAAATTAATAGTGAATGGAAAATAAATAGACATGAAAGTACTAGATAAATGATTAAAAAAAGAATTGAATAGTGTGAAAAAAATATTCAAGTTATTAAAAAATAGAAGAAAAATTGATAAGAAGTTTTTTCGTGGAAAATTTTTATCATTGAATTTTAAGCAGAAAATTTTATATTAACAATAGTAAAATTCTCGTGTTTGTAGTATTGTATAATTTATTTCATATTTTGTTATTTATATTTGCCAATTCGCGAAAAGTGAATTTGAATTGTTGAAAATTAATCATAATATTATAAGTAATATATATGTGATTTAGAACTATAATTAATAAAGATTTAAACTTTTAATAAAAATTAGGGATTTTTATTAAAATAATTAAATGCCTCTTAAAAACAATAAATACTAAATGAAGGAGACCATATACATTTCAATGGTTTAAAGTGTTAAAAACAAATTTACATTCTTTTGAATGATAGAAGAAACTCTACATGCTCGTTGTAAATCCTTTTTTTCAATAATCCAGCAAAGTAATGAATAGGAAATTAATAAACCATTAATTACATTTATTTAACTTATATTATGATTTATATTCAGCAATTCAAATTTATTGCGCTCAAATTAACTAGCATAAATAATTGATAAAATTCAAATTAAATTACGTAAGTACTACAAAACACAAAAATTTCATTATAGTTAATATAAAATTTTCTTATTAATGTTTAAACAAAAATACATCACATTAATCTTTTTTAGTCAATACCTTTTTTTCTATTTTTCGACTGCTAAATTCCATTTAAAAAAAGTAAAAATTTATTTTATTGTGTATTTTAATCACAAAAATAAAAAAAACATTAACTAATTTTTTTTTTTTTCTTTTTTTTTTAATTAACAATTGCATGTTGGTTAATAATGTTTATTATTAACCTTTTTAAAATAAACGATAATAGTTGTATGGAAAATATATATTTATACATGCAAATTATAGATGCAAAAAAAAAAAAAAAAAAAAAAAAAAAAATAATTGTCAATTTCTTTGTTTTCTTTTTCTAATTTTAAATACAGAAAAAAAAATATATTTACTTTTTTTTTGAAATGACTAATTTTTCAGTTGAAATATTAATTTATATATTTCTTATTCAATAACTTTGCTGGAATACTGATTTATTAACTGGGTGTTCGGTGATTTTGCTAGACTATTGAACAAACAAATTTATAAAGAGCATGTAGAGATGCCTCTACGGTTTTGGTGTATTTATATATACTTTTATATGCTTTGAACAAGTGATCCTTAATTATGTAATCTACTTCATTCAGCATTCTTTGATTTCAATAGATATTTATTTGCTTTAATAAATATCCCAATTTTTATTAAAAATTTAAATCCTTATTGAACATAGATTATTAATTTATTGTAAATTACATGTTTCATTGTTATGAGTTTCATTAAGCAATTAATATGTATTGCTGTTGAATTAACAAACATAGACAATTCTTGACAATACAAAGAAAATTATATAAATATTTATTAGATGAAATTTTTATTGTTATATGTATAAAGTTTTCTTTTGCAAAATTCATCACAAAATATATTTCATTCTCTAAAAAAAAAATGAATTTTTTTTTTTTTTTTTTTATTTATTAATAACAAATCTTTTTCCAATTGATTTTTTTCTTATCAATTTTTTTTCCTGATGGTCTTTGTACTTTTTTTTTAAAAAAAAAAAAAGTGCAAACAAAAAAAAATTGATGATCAATTTTTTTTTTTGTGTTGTGCATGACACACTTCATATTCAACATTTAACTAGTCCTTTTATTTTCCAAGAAGGTCAATAAAGCCTTTTATTAACTATAAAGTCACCGAACACCCAGTTAATAAATCAATTGGTTAATACATTTGCTGTATAAACAATACTATTGACCTTTTTTGTATAATTTTAGACGAATAAATAGAATAAAAACATTTCATTTTGTGCATGCTAATTAGCAAGGACAATCTGATATCATAAATGTCTTCTCTAAAATAGTTATTCAAAAAGCATGTAAACAAAAAATATATGTATATACATACTTGCACTTAAAGTGAGCTCACATAAAAAAAAATAAATAAATAATAATATTTTTTTTGTGTGGATATTTACAATTAAGAAAAAATATATATTATGATGACATTTTCTTTATTACAGAAAAAAAATGTAATCTTAAAAAAAAAAATTACTTTTTCTCTTTTTTTTTTTGGAAGTTAATGTTCAGACTACTATAGAATGTATATTTTCATTTTAAACTAAAATGTAATATTAAGGAAATTACATTTTAGTGTGTTGCTTATAAAAAAAAAAAATAATTTACTAATAAGTCATATTTAATGTTTATTAATAATAATAAAAATTTTATATTAAAATTAAGTAGAGTTTACACTATATATTCCTTAATAATTTATTTGTTTGACACGAGAAAAGTAATTTAATAACCATTAATAATTCAGAACTATAAATAATATCTTTTCCTTAGGAATATTATCCTATTTATGATAATTATAATAATTTTAATAATTCATGATCTGTTATTTGGATAATTTATGTTTCTATATCTGCAATATACACACTATTCAAATTATTTTAATATAATGTAATATTTATGTTAAATGTAAGACATTTTTATATTTTACATATATTTACTTGTAATAACAACTTCTACATAAAATATTAATAAAATATAAATCATACAAGATATACTTTTATTAAATTTATGATTATTTTTTAGAGAAAAATTAGTGTTAAAATATTAAAATGGATACTATTTATACACACTACTTATTAATAATACGTCAATGATTTTAACAAATTAAATTTAAAAAATAAAAATTCCTACTAAAATTCTGCTTAATATTTAAAAGATGCCTTATAAAATTTAACCTTTTAAGGAAAAAGTTATATTAGGAAGGGACAACTGTTGAAATCATTTATACTTTTTCATAAAAGGCTTCATTAACCTTTTTGGTAATAAAAAGGACTAGCTATACGAAGAATACGTAGTTGGTCACACACACGAAAAAAAAAAAAAATTATTGAATTTTTTTTTATTTTTTTTTTTAACAGATAGAGATACGTAAAAAAAAAATATACACATTTTTTTTAAAAAGATTTAATGAAAGAGAGAAAATTGGTAAAATAAAAATTGGTAATAACATTTAGTACCAATAAAAATGATATCTTAAATAGATAAAAGATATTTACATATAAAAGAGTTTAATTTACATAATATTTATATTTTTAATTTGTGAGAGAAAATTTTATACATATAACAATATAATTTTTACATAATTAATATTCATATAATTAGTTTACATTTTTATTAATTATTTATGTTTGTTAATTCAACAGCAATAAATTTAAATTTATGAACATAACTCATAACGATAAAATAAGTGATTTACATTTAATTAATAATCAAACTTTAATAAGGATATAAATTTTTAAAAAAAATAAAGATAATTATAAAAGTAAATAAATGTCTATTGAAATCAAAAAATGCTGAATGAAGTAGATAACATAAATAAGGATCACTCGTTCAAAGTATATAAAAATAAATATAAATACATCATAATCGTAGAGGCATCTCTACATGCTCCTTATTAATTTGTTTTTTCCGTACTCTAGCAATGTCACCTAACATCCAGTTAATAAATCAATACTATACAAATGATTTACCTAAATTTCGTAAGTAAAAGGAAAAATAAAAAATTGTGCTATAAATATATAAAACTAGCAATAAAAAAGAATATAAACACATCGTAATAATAATCAACACTTATGAAATAAATATATAAAGGCAAAAAAAAAAAAAAAAAAAATTTTTTTTTATATTTAATTAGAAGATTATAATAATATATATGCAAAAAGTTATTTTATAATTCTGTTTTATCTTTAATTATAGATATTTTATTTATCAAAATAAAAATGGATTCATTTGAATTTTATAAGAAAAAATCTATTATATTTATCTAATGATATATTTTTATATTCATTAAGTAACATTTATATTAAGTTTGAAACTGATAAGTATTACTCGTAAAAAAGTAAATTTATAAAAAGGTATCTTCAGAATAAAGTAAATTTGGCAAAAAATAAAACTTTTTTTGAAAAATGTTTTTTACTGTAAATATATGATTAAAAAAATAGTAATTTTTTTTTTTTTTTTTCAAATGTAATTAATTTATTTCACTTGAAAATGTGCTTTTTATAAGATTTATTATTATAATTTCTTTAAAGCAAATACCTATTTTAAATTTTTTTTTTTAATTTAAGTGCTTAATAAATTTTTCTTATTTCTTTTCAAATAGTTGAAAAAGTAATTTTTTTTTAAAAATAGTTATAACAAAAATAAATGTATACATATATTGTATAAATATTTAAAAATAATTAAAATAAAATAAAAACAATTAGGATAAAAAAAAGTATATTAGAAAAATCAAAAACGTTATATTTAAAAGAAAAATATTCACAAATAAAAATTAGTTTCATATTAAGTGAAAAATTGTGACAAATGTAGTATACTGCATGAAAAATATATTAGTATAAAAATTTCTAATTTATAGAGTTTTTTTTTTTTTTTGATGGAGATATATCTCTATAATATACGAACATTTATATTTATAAATCATAATATACCGTATATAAAATAATTTAAAGTTCGACATAATTCACA
Source organism: Plasmodium gallinaceum (assembly GCF_900005855.1). Taxonomy (NCBI): domain Eukaryota; phylum Apicomplexa; class Aconoidasida; order Haemosporida; family Plasmodiidae; genus Plasmodium; species Plasmodium gallinaceum. The sequence goes on along the minus strand of NW_021628255.1, from coordinate 93,603 downwards.
GAGATTGGTAGTTTAGAAAAAAAAGATAAAAAAAAAACCTTAAACGTTAAATTTATATCATTTATAATTTTTATGCGTATTAAATTAAAAATATTTAATTTTTTTTACATAATATAAAGATAAATAAAATTTTAATAAAATATTTTTAAAATAACTTTATTCTATTTATTATATTTCTTATTTATTTGTAAATTAACATTCTTATTTTATTTTTTAATGTATTAAGAATATTATTCCTACCTAAAGTAAACATAATATCATATGTAATAATAAAAAATTAGAATTTACATTCCATATATAAGAATAATTTTCTATTTTAAAAATTTAAGAAATTAATATAATTTATAATAATATCTAAATTAATATTACAAATCTATAATTTAGTATTATTGAAAATTGAAACAGTTTTACACCTGAATTAACAACTTCCACTTCAATATTATTCTATAAATATATTAATATGAAAACGTTAATTTTATTTTTAAAAATTACTACATTCCTTCTTTTAATTTGGATGTATCTTTTTTTTTATAACGTAAGTTAAAATTTTTACAAAAAATATACATATAGATATATTTTATTTCTAATTATTTTTAACATTCCATTTGATTTACTATTCTAACTAAAGAAACATACTTTTTAAAAAATTTTTACTTAATCCTTAGTGTGATTCCTATAAAAATTTGATTGATAAAAATATATTGCAAACAAAAAATGAGTTAAAATATGAAAGAGTATTAACAGAGGGTGACACAGCAGGACAAAAACAAACTAACTGTGAAGGATGCAAAGAAGAATGTCCAGTAGAAAAAAAAAAAAAAGAAAAAAAAAAAAAATATAGGTATATTCCGCTAGTACGCCAGAATCCGTACGATCGATGGCAGACAGTCAATAATCCAACATTGTTTGAGCGATTTAAAAATGAAACAATTGGAATGGATGATAAATGGAGAGACCAAAAATGGAATAATGAATGGAATAAAATTTCAGCGAACAAAGTTAATGAATTATCTTCAATATTTAATCAAAGTGATATTTCAAAAAAAGAAAAAGAAAAATTAATTTATACTGTTAAGGATGAACTCTTCGGACTATTTGCAAATTTTTTAAAAGAATGTAAGAAAGAGATAAGAGACAATAAAGCAGAATACGAATCTAAGAAGGAGATGATAGGCAATAAAACAGAATCCGAATATATGAAAGAGATGGGAGAAAATGGAAGACAATCCGAATCTATGAATGAGATGATAGACAATAAAGCGAAATCCGAATCTGAGAATGAGATGAGAGACAATAAAATGGAATCCGAATCTGAGAAAGAGATGAGAGACAATAAAGCAGAATGCGAATCTGAGAAAGAGATGAGAGACAATAGAACAGAATCCGAATCCATTAAAGAGATGATAGACAATAGAACAGAATCCGAATCCATTAAAGAGATGATAGACAATAGAACAGAAACCGAATCTATGAAAGAGATGATAGAAAATAAAGCAGAATCCGAATCTGAGAAAGAGATGAGATACGATAAAACAGAATCCGAATCTAGGAAAGAGATGAGAGACAATAAAGAAGAATCCGAATCTGAGGAAGAGATGAGATACGATAAAACAGAATCCGAATCTAGGAAAGAGCAGGGAACAAATGAAATAAAAAATTATAAAAAAAAAATTAGGGAATTACTTATTGTTTTGATAATCTTAAGGAGAATATAAATTAGTGGTTTAACATAGTATATAGGATTAGTCATGTGCAAGATCTAGTTGAAAAAAAAAAAAATTAATATTTTGTCTAAATTTGTTTTATAGAAATATATTTAATTTTTTAAAAAAAAAAAATTTCATGTGAATATTTTTAATTTTTAAGAATAAAATTTTCGTTCAGTGATATTAATATAATTAAATTTTTTTTTTATTTTTTAGGTATTTTTATTATTTTTAAAAGCATGTAAATAAATTACTGAATTACTTATAAAAAGCAATAAATATTTTGTACATAAAAATTAATTATTAATTAGAATATATGTTATTAATAAAAATACATAATTTTTGTCATAGTAAATCCACAGTGAACCGCATTATAGCGGTTTATTTGTTTATATCATTAAAATTAGATTTAAAATACATTAATTATTAGAGAAAACTCCATATTCTCTTTAATAATTTGTTTTTCATTACTCTAGCAAATTCATTCAATAATAATTTAATAAAATAAAAATGTAAATTATGGAAATTAAATAAATCAGGTAGTAAATGTAGAGGATAAAATAGAAGAAAAAAAGTTGGATGCAGAATTATTAACAGCTAGTTTCTTAATTGGATGTTCGGTGAATTTGCTAAAGTACTGAACAAGCAAATTAATAAAGAGCATGTGGAGTTGCCTCTACGATTTTGATGTATTTATATAAACTTTTATATGCATTGAACGAGCGATTCTTAATTATGTAATATACTTCATTCATCATTCTTTAATTTCAAGACGCATTTATTTACTTTAATAAAAACCTTATTGAATATTGATTATAATTTAATTGTAATTTATTTATTTCTTTGTTATGAGTTATGTTCAGCAATTTAAATATATTGCTGTTGAATTAGCAAGCATAAAAAATTAGTGAAAAATACAAATTAATTATACGAATATTAATTACATGAAAATTTTATTGTTATTGATATAAAAATTTTCTCTTACAAATTAAAAATATAAATATTATGCGAATTAAACTCTTTTATGTAAATAATTTTTTATCTGCTTAAGATCTTATTTTTATTGGTACTGTATCTTACTATGAATTTTTTTTTACCAATATTTTTCTTCTAATTTAAATCATTTAAAAAAAATAAATATATTTTTTTTTTACATATCTCTCTTTTTTTTTTAAAGAATAATAAAAAAAAATTCATCGTCATTTTTATTTTTCTTGCGTGTGCTGACCAACTGCGTATTCTTCATTTAACTAGTCCATTTATTTTCCAAAAAGGTTAATGAAGCCTTTTATTAACAAACATTGGAATTTGTACTTCTTTACCTCTATAATATATAGGTACCGCTTTTAGAATTCCTCTTTCAATTTTAGTTACTCTGTGAGGAAATGACCATAAGGTTTATATTGTATATTCTCACTATAGTGTTTCATTTGATTCCTTTCGTATTCATATAATCCGTATGAGATAATATCTCTAACCTTAATATTTTTATTCTCAATTATAAGTTTTCTTTTGATTTCATTAACATATGCATGTATGTTTTTCCATCTATCGTTTAAGTATATGATCCTCATTTCAGAAGTTGTTTCTCGTGATAATTTAGCAAACCCTGAACAGATACAATCTATTCCAAACATAGAAAAATAGAGTGTTTCTCCCATAGCTCCATGAGGCGTATTATTATATATTAGTACTGCATTTTGTACTATTTCCTCAAAAGGTAGATCTTATTCTTCATATAAAGTCTTAATGATATAATCTAAGCTTTTATGAAAGATTTCATTTATACCATTTTCTTGTGGATGATATGCGCTGGTATGATATAATTTAATCTGTAATTCTTATGTAACATAAAAATTAAATTCTTGATTAGTATAAATTGAACTGCCATCTGTTAAAATGCTTCTAGGGAATCCAAATATAGGTATCCATGTTTTCCTTATAATGTTACTTTTGTCAATAGAATTAGGTGTTTTATTAGTTATATTAGTTACCATAAAACGTGTATGATGATCTATTGCTACTTGTATATTGTATTATGTACCTACCATGTTTTAGGTCCTATAATATCCAATGAAACCATATCAAATACATTAGGTTTTGATAAAGCTTGATTATTGTTGGGTTTAAATTTCCTATTACGCATTACATGACAAATTAAACAATTTATGATGTATTCTTCAATATTTTTACTAATATTAGGCCACAAAAAATGTTTTTGTATTTTCTTTAGTGTTTTATTTACTCCACAATGTCCTGCGAAATTATTACCATGAAACCAATACATTAAATGATTTCTATATTTTTCTGATATATATAATTTTCCTGTTCTATGATTGATTAATAAAAGGCTTCTTTAACCTTTTTGATAAGAAAAAGGACTAGCTATATGAAGAATACGTAGTTGGTTGTGCAAACGCAGAAAAAAAAAAAAAAAAAAAAAAAAAATTATTTAATTTTTTTGATATTTTTTCTTTTGATAAATAGAGAAACGTAAAAAAAAAAAAATATATTTATTTTTTTTTAAATGATTGAATTGAGGAGAGAAAATTGTTAAAATAAATATCGAGAGTAAGGTTTAGTACCAATAAAAATGAGATATAAAACGGATAAAAGCATTTACACATAAAAGAGTTTAATTTGCATAATATTTATATTTTTAATTTGTTAGAGAAAATTTTATACATATGACAATAAAATTTTCATGTAATTAATATTCATATAATTAATTTGTATTTTTACTAATTGCTTATGTTTGTTAATTCAATAGCAATACATTTAAATTGCTGAACATAACTCATAACAGAGAAATAAATAAATTACAATTATATAATAATGAATATTCAATAGGGATTTAAATTTTTAATAAAAATAAGGATTTTTATTAAAGTAAATAAATGCCTATTGAAATCAAAAAAGCTGAACGAAGTAGAGCACATAATTAAGAATCACCTTTCAAAGCATATAAAAATATATATAAATACATGAAAATCGTAGAGGCAACTCTATATACTCATTATTAATTTGTTTGTTCAGTACTCTAGCAAAGACACCTAACGCCCAGTTAATAAATCAATACCATAGATCTTTTAATATAATAGTAAAAGGTTTCACAAGTTGTAACTATTGAAAATAATTTTATTTATATTATACTCTATTTCCGCTGAATATCACTAAGTTTTCTTGACGTATAGTGAACATATTTAGCTTTACCTATGTTGCTTATATCCGCTAATACATTGCTCTATAAATAATACTATTGACCCTGTGTGTATAATATTTAGACGAATAAATAGATTAAAAACAATTTATCTTGTGCATGTTTATTCGCAAGGACAATTTGCTATCATAAATATTTGCTCTAAAATAGTTATTCAAAAAGTATGTAAACAAAAAAAATATGTATATACATACTTGCACTTAAAGTGAACGCACTTAAAAAAAAATAAACAAATAATAATATTTCCTTTGTGTGGGCATTTACAATTAAAAAATAATATATATTATGATGATGTTTTTTTATTACAAAAAAAGAAGTTAGTTTTTTTTTTTTTTTTGGAGGATAACGTGCAGACTACTATAGAATGTATATTTTTATTTTAAGCTAAAATGTAATATTAAGGAAATTACATTTTGAAGTGTTGCTTATATTAAAAAAAAAATAATTAACTAAGTAATATTTAATGTTTAATAATAAAAATAAAAATTTTATATTAAAATTAAGTAGAGTTTACACTACATTTTCCTTATTAATTTATTTGTTTGACACTAGAAAAGTAATTCAATATCCATTAATAAATCAGAGCTATGAATAATTTATATTGCTTAGGAATATTATCCTATTTATAATAATTATATTAATTTAAATACTTCATGAACTGTTATTTGGATAATTTAAGTTTCTATATCTCCAATACACAAACTATTCAAATTATTTTAATATCATGTAATATCTAGGTTAAATGTAAGACACTTTTATATTTTACATATTTTTACTAGTAAGAAAAAAATTCTACATATAATATTATAATAATTTAAATCATAAAAAATGCACTTTTATTAAATTCACGATTATTTTTTAGAGAAAAATTAGTGTTAAAATATTAAAAATGATAGTTACTATACACACCAGTTTTTATTAATAATACATCAATGTTTCTAACAAATTAAATATAAAAAACAAAAATTCTTATTAAAATTCTCCATTAATATTTACAAAGATGTCTTATAAAATTTAACCTATTAGGAAAAAAGTTATATTAGGAAGGAACAATTGTTGAATTCATTTATACCATATAAATGAGTTAACTAAATTATTTGGTAAGTAAAATGAAAAATAAAAAAGTATGCTATAAATATATAAAACTAAAATTAAAAAAGAAAATAAACACATTGTAATAATAATCAAAACTTATCAAATAAATATATAAAGGCAAAAAAAAAAAAAAAAAAAAATAATTTTTTTTTATATTTAATTAGAAGATTATGAAAATATATATGCAAAAAGTTATATTATAATTCTTTTTTATTTTTATATATTGATATTTTTTATATTGCAATAAAAATGTATTCTTTTGAATTTTATATGAAAAAACCTTTTATATTTAACTAAATATATATTTTCATATTCAGTAAATAACATTTATATTAAATTCAAAACTGATAAGAATTATTCGTAAAAAAGTAAATTTATAAAAATGTATTTTTAGAATAAATTGAGTAAATTTATTAAAAAATAAAACCTTTTTTAAAAAATATCTTTTACGGTAAATATATGATTAAAAAAATAGTATTTTTTTTCCTTTTTTAAATTGTAATTAATTTATTTCACTTTAAATGTGCTTTTTATAAGATTTGTTATTATAATTTCTTTAATGTAAATACCTATTTTCACTTTTTCTTTTGAATTTAAGTACTTAATAAATTTTTTTCATTTTTTTAAAATAGTTGAAAGAGTAATTTTTTTTAAAAAATAGTTATAACAAAAAATAAATATATACAAATATTGTATAAACATTTATCTATAATAAAAATAAAAAAAATAAAATTAAGATAAAAAAAACTATTTTAGAAAAATCAAAAAAGTTATATTTAAAAGAAAAATATTCACAAACAAAAATTAGTTTAATATTAAGTGAAAAATTGTGACACATGTAGTATACTGCATGAATAATACATGCGTATAAAAATTCTTAATTTATAGAGTTTTTTTTCCTTTTTTCATGGAGATATATCTCTATAATATACGAAGATTTATATTTATAAATCATAATATACCGTATATATAATAATTAAAAGTTCTACATAATTCACAGAGATTGGTAATTTAGAAAAAAAAATTAAAAAAAGTCCTTTAACATTAAATGTATATCATTTATAATTTTTATGTGCATTAAATTAAAAGTATTTAATTTTTTTACATAATATAAAGATAAATATAATTTTAATAAAATATTTTTAAAATAATTTTATCTGATTTATTATATTTTTTATTTATTTGTAAATTAACATTCTTATTGTATTTAAGGAATTAAGAATATTATTTCCATCTAAAGTAACCATAATATCATATGTAATAATAAAAAATTAGAAATTACATATCATATATGAAAATAATTTTCTATTTTAAGAATTTAAGATATTAATACAAGTTTTAATAATATCTAAATTAATATTACAAATCCATAATTTAGTATTATTGAAAATTGAAACAATTTTACACCTGAATTAACAACTTCTACTTCAATATTATTCTATAAATATATTAATATGAAAACGTTAATTTTATATTTAAAAATTACTACATTCCTTCTTTTAATTTGGATGTATCAATGTTTTTATAACGTAAGTTAAAATATTTACGTAATATATACATATAGATATATTTTATTTCTAATTATTTTTAACATTCCATTTGATTTACTATTCTAACTAAAGAAAAATACTTTTTAAAAAATTTTTATTTAATCCTTAGTGTGATTCCTATAAAACTTTGATTGATAAAAATATATTGCAAACAAAAAATGAGTTAAAATATGAAAGAGTATTAACAGAGGGTGACATAGCAGGACAAAAACAAACAAACGCTGAAAGATGCAAAGAAGAATGTCCAGTAGAAAAAAAAAAAAAAGAAAAAAAAATAAAATATTGGCATTTTCCTCTAATACGCCAGAATCCATACAATCGATGGCAGGTAGTTAATAATCCAGCACTGTTTGAGAGACTTAAAAATGAAACAAGTGGAATGGATCCTAAATGGATAGACCATAAATGGAATAATGAATGGAATAAAATTTCAGAGAACAAAGTTAATGAACTATCTGAAATATTTAAGCGAAGTGGTATTCCAAAAGAAGAAAAAGATAAATTAATTCTTGGTGTTAAGGAAGAACTCTTCCGACTATTTCAGGAATTTTTAGACGATTGTAAGAAAGAGATGAGAGGCAATAAAACAGAAACTGAATCTAAAAAAGAGATGAGAGACAATATAACAGAATCCAATTCTAAGAAAGAATAGGGAAAAAATAAAATAAAAAATAAGAAATCAAATACTTGGAAATATCATTTCTAATAGGTTTGATGACCATTAAGAAAATAAAAATTAATGGTTTAACAGAGAATATAGGATTATTCATGTACAAGATCTAGTTAAATAAAAAAAAATTTAATATTTTTTCTAAATTTTTTTTACAGAGATATATTTTATTTTTTTTAAAAAAAAAAAATTAAATGAAAAAAATTTTTTAGAAAGAAAAAATTTCATGAGTATATTTTTTAATTTTTTTAGGAATAAAATTTTCGTTAAGTGATATTAATATAATTAAAATTTTTTTTTTTTTTTATTTAAGTATTTGTATTATTTTTAAAACCAGTGAACTTAAATAACTGAAAATTACTTATAAAAAGCAATAATTATTTTGTACTTAAAAATTAATAATTAATGAGGATATAGGTTTTTAATAAAAGTACATAATTTTTATCAAAGTAAATTAACAATTAACCACATTATTGCAGTTTACTTTTTTATATCATTAAAATTAGTTTTAAAATTCATTTAATTACTAGAGAAAACTCCTTATTCTCTTTATTAATTTGTTTTTCATTACTCTAGTAAATTCATTGAATGATAATTTAATAAATTAAAAATCTAAATTATGGAAAATAAATAAATAAGGTATTAAATGTAGAGGATAAATTAGATGAGAAAATGTTGGATGCACAATTATTACCAGCTTACCTACATGACAAAAAAAGGACACAAAAAGAATAAAAAAAAGTTTTTATTGAGAATTATTAGAGTTAATGATTTCTTAATAAAAGGAATTATTAGCCTTTTTGAGAAAGAAATTAATAGTGAATGGAAAATAAATAGACATGAAAGTACTAGATAAATGAGAAAAAAAAGAATTGAATAGTGTGAAAAAAATATTCATGTTATTAAAAAATAGAAGAAAAATTGATAAAAATTTTTTTCGTGGCAAATTTTTATCTTTGAATTTTAAAGAGAAAATTTTATATTAACCATAATAAAATTTTCGTGTTTGTAGTATTGTATAATTTATTTCATATTTTGTTATTTATATTTGCTAATTCGCGAGAAGTAAATTTGAATTGTTAAACATTAATCATAACATTATAATTAATATATATGTGATATAAAACTATAATTAATAAAGATTTAAATTTTTAATAAAATAGGGATTTTTATTAAAATAATTATATGCCTCTTAAAAACTATAAATGCTCAATGAATGAGACCATATACATTTTAATGGTTATAGTATTAAAAACAAATTTAAATTCATTTAAATGGTAGAAGAAACTCTACATGCTAGTTGTAAATCCTTTTTTTCAATACTCCAGCAATGTAATGAATAGGAAATTAATAAACCATTAATTACATTTATTTTACTTATATTATGATTTATATTCAACATTTCAAATTTATTGATCTCAAATTAACTAGCATAAATAATTGATAAAGTGAAAATTAAATTAAGTAAGTACCACAAAACACAAAATTTTATTATAGTTAATATAAAATTTTCTTATTATAATTTAAATAAAAGTACACTACAATAAGCTTTTTTAGTCAATAAATTTTTCATCTATTTTTCGACCAGTAAATTCCTATTAAAAAAAGTAAAAATTTATTTTTTTTGTGTATTTAAATTACAAAAATAAAAAAAACATTAACTAATTTTTTTCTTTTTTTTTTACTTAACAATTGCATGTTGGTTAATAAAATGTATTATTAACCTTTTTGAAAATAAACGATAATAGTTCTATGGAAAATACATAATTAAACAAGCAAATTGTAGATGCAAAAAAAAAAATAAATAAAAAAAAAAAGTTAATTGTTAATTTCTTTATTTTCTTTTTCTAATTTTTAAATGAAAAAAAAAAATTAAATTTACATTTTTTTTGAAATGATTAATTTTTCAGTTGAAATTATAATTTATTACTTTCTTATTAAATAACTTTGCTAGAATATTGTTTTATTAACTGGGTTTTCGGTGACTTTGTTAGTGTACTGAATAAACAAATTAATAAAGAGCATGTAGAGTTGTCTCCACGGTTTTTATGTATTTATATATATTTTTAAATGCTTTGAACGAGTAATTCTTAATTATGTAATCTACTTCATGCAGCATTCTTTGATTTCAATAGGCATATATTTACCTTAATAATAATCCTTATTTTCATTAAAAATTTAAATCCTTATTGAACATTGATTATTAATTAATTGCAAATTACTTGTTTCATTGCTATGACTTTCATTAAGCAATTAATATTTATTGCTGTTAAATTAACAAACATAGACAATTCTTGGCAATACAAGGAAAATTATATAAATATTTATTATATAAAAATTTTATTGTTATATGTATAAAATTTTCTTTTGCAAAATTCATCACAATATATATTTCATTCCCTAAAAAAAAAATTTTTTTTTTTTTTTTTTTTTATTGGTAACAAATCTTTTTCCAATTGATTTTTTTTTTTTAATAAATTTTCTTTTTTCCAAACGGTCTTTTTTTTTATAAAAATACAAACAAAAAAAAATTGAGCATTTTTTTTTTTTTTTTTTTTTCGTGTCCATAACCAACTACGTATACTTAATATAGCTAATCTTTTTTATTACCAAAAAGGTTAATAAAGCCTTTTATTAACCACAAAGTCACCGAACACGCAGTTAATAAATCAATTGGTTAATACATTGCTCTATAAACAATACTATTGATCTTTTTTGTATAATTTTAGACGAATAAATTGAATAAAAACATTTCATTTTGTGCATGCTAATTCGCAAGGACAATATGATATAATAAATGTATTCTCTAAAATAGTTATTCAAAAAGCATGTAAACAAAAAAAATATGTATATACATACTTGCACATAAAGTAAGCGCACTTAAAAAAAAATAAATAAATAATAATATTTTTTTTGTGTGAATATTTACAATTAAAAAAAAATATATATAATGATGATATTTATTTTATTCAAAAAATAACGTAATCTTAAAAAAGAAATTAGTTATTCTTTTTTTTTTTTTTTGGACGATAATGTGCAGACTACTATAGAACGTATATTTTTATTTTAAGCTAAAATGTAATATTAAGGAAATCACATTTTGGAGTGCTGCTTATATTAAAAAAAAATAATTAACTAAGCAATATTTAATGTTTATTAATAATAATAAAAATTTTATATTAAAATTAAGTAGAGTTAACACTATATATTCCTTATTAATTTATTTGTTTGACACTAGAAAAGTAATTTAATAACCATTAATAAATCAGAGCTATAAATAATTTCTTTTCCATAGGAATATTATCCTTTTTATAATAATTATAATACTTCATCAACTGTTATTTGGGTAAGTTAAGCTTCTATATCTCCAATACACACAGTATTGAAATTATTTTAATATCATGTAATATCTATGTTAAATATAAGACACTTTTATATTTTACATATTTTTACTTGTAAGAACAACTTCTACATAAAATATTAAAAAAATATAAATCATAAAAAATGCACTTTTATTAAATTTATGATTATCTTTTAGAGAAAAACTAGTGTTAAAATATTAAAAATGATAGTATTTATACACACTACTTTTTATTAATAATACGCCAACGATTGTAACAAATTAAATTTAAAAAATAAAAATTCTTACTAAAATTATGTCTTAATATTTACAAAGACACCTTATGAAATTTAACCTTTTAAGAAAAAAGTAATATTATGAAGCGACAGCTGTTGAATTCATTTATGTTCTTTAATAAAAGGCTTCATTAACCTTTTTGGTAATAAAAAGGACTAGCTATACGAAGAATAGGTAGTTGGTCACACACACGCAAAAAAAAAAATATTGAACTTTTTTTTATTTTTTTTTTTAATAAATGGAGATACGTAAAAAAAAAATATACACATTTTTTTTAAAAAGATTTGATGAAAGAGAGAAAATTGGTAAAATAAAAATTGGGAATAACATTTAGTACCAATAAAAATGAGATCTTAAATAGATAAAAGATATTTACATATAAAAGAGTTTAATTTGCATAATATTTATATTTTTAATTTGTGAGAGAAAATTTTATACATATGACAATAAAATTTTCACGCAATTAATATCCATATAATTTATTTGCATTCTCTCTAATTATTAATGTTTGTTTATTCAACACCAATATATTTAAATTGCTGAACATAACTCATAACGAAGAAATAAATAATTTATATTTAATTAATAATCAACATTCAATAAGGATTTAAATTTTTAAAAAAAATAAAGATAATTATTAAAGTAAATAAATGACTATTGAAATTAAAAAAAGCTGAATGAAGTAGAGCACATAATTAAGAATCACTCTTTAAAGCATATAAAAGTATATATAAAGACACCATGATCGTAGAAACATCTCTACATGCTCTTTATTAATTTGTTTGTTCAGTTTTCGAGCAAAGTCACAGAACACCCAGTTAATAAATCAATACTATACAAATGTGTTACCTAAATTTCGTAAGTAAAATGAAAAATAAAATATTGTGCTATAAATATATAAAACTAGAAATAAAAAATAAAATAAACACATCGTAATAATAATCAACACTTATCAAATAAATATATAAGGGCAAAAAAAAAAAAAAATAAATAATTTTTTTTTTTATATTTTATTAGAAGATTATAATAATATTTATGGAAAACGTTATTTTATAATTCTGTTTTATCTTTATTTATTGATATTTTATGTATCACAATAAAAATTCATTCTTTTGAATTTTACAAGAAAATATATATTATATTTAACTAAATATATATTTTCATATACAGTAAATAACATTAATATTAAATTTGAAACTGATATATATTACTCGTAGAAATATAAATTTATAAAAATATATTTTTAGAATAAATTAAATAAATTTTTCAAAAAATAAAACTTATTTTAAAAAATATTTTTAACTATAAATATATGATTAAAAAAATAGTATTTTTTTTTCCTTTTTTAAATTGTAATTAATTTATTTCACTTTAAATGTGCTTTTTATAAGATTTGTTATTATAATTTCTTTAATGTAAATACCTATTTTCACTTTTTCTTTTGAATTTAAGTACTTAATAAATTTTTCTCATTTTTTTAAAATAGTTGAAAAAGTAATTTTTTTTAAAAAATTGTTATAACAAAAAATAAATATATGCATATATTGTATAAAAATTCATCATTAATGAAAATAAAAAAAAATGAATTAAGATAAAAAAAAAATATATTAGAGAAATCAGAAAAGTTATATTTAAAAGAAAAATATACACAAACAAAAATTAGTTTCATATTAAGTGAAAAATTGTGACAAATGTAGTATACTGCATGAAAAATACATGCGTATAAAAATTTTTAATTTATAGAGTTTTTTTTTTTTTTTTTTTTTGATGGAGATATATCTCTATAATATACGAAGATTTATATTAATAAATCATAATATACCGTATATAAAATAATCTAATGTTCGACATAATTCACACAGATTGGTTATTTAGAAATAAAAAATTAAAAAAAACCTCTAACATTAAATGTATATGATTTATAATTTTTATGTGCATTAAATTAAAAATATTTAATTTTTTTTTATAATTTAAAGATAAATAAAATTTTTAATAAAATATATTTAAAATAACATTATCCGATTTATTATATTTTTCATTTATTTGTAAAATAATATTCTTATTTTATTTTTTAAAGAATTAAGAATATTATTTCTATCTAAAGTAATAATAATATCATCTGTAATAATAAAAAGTTAGAAATTACATTTCTCATATGAAAATAATTTTCTATTTTATAAATATAAGAAATTAATATAAGATATAATAATATCTTAATTAATATTACCAATCCATAATTTAGTATTACTGAAAATTGAAAGAAATTTACACCTGAATTAACAACTGCCACTTCAGTATTATTATATAAATATATTAATATGAAAATGTTAACTTTATATTTAAATATTACTACACTCCTTCTTTTAATTTGGATATATCAATTTTTTTATAACGTAAGTTATAATTTTTACAAAAAATATACATATAGATATATTTTATTTCTAATTATTTTTAACTTTACATTTGATTTACTATTCTAGCAAAAGAAACATTCTACTAATAAATTTTTGTTTAATCCATAGTGTGATTCCTATAAAACGTTTTTTAATAAAAATAGATTGCAAATAAAAAATGAGAGAGTATTAGCAGAAGGTGATGTAGTAGGAAAAGAGCACACTTACGCTGAAGGGTGCCTAGGAGATTATTCACTAGATAATAAAAATAACAAATGGAAAAATATGGTTCAATACGAGAATCCGTGCGATAGATGGCAGAGAAAAACTAATCCATTATTGAGGAAGCTATTTAATAAGGAAACAAGTAAAATGGATCCTATATGGAGATACCAAAAATGGAATAATGAATGGAATAATATTTCAGCTAAAAAAGTTAATGATCTATCTTCTATATTTCATCAACATGATATTTCACAGGAAGAAAAAGAAAAATTAATTCGTAGTGTTGAAGAAGAACTCCAAAATGAATTTGTGAAATTTTTAGACGAATGTAGGAAAGAGATGAGAGACAATAAAACAGAATCCGAATCTAAGAAAGAGATGATGGAAAATAGAAAAGAATTCGAATCTAAGAAAGAAATGAGAGACAATAAAACAGGATCCGAATCTAAGAATGATATGAGATACAATAAAACTGAATCCGAATCTGTTAAAGAGATGATAGACAATAAAACAGAATTCGAATCAATGAAAGAGATGATAAACAATAGAGCAGAAACCGAATCTATGAAAGAGATAAGAGAAAATAGAACAGAATCCGAATCTGAGAAAGAGATGAGAGATAATAAAGCAGAATCCGAATCTGAATCTGAATCTGAGAAAGAGATGAGAGACAATAGAACAGAATCCGAATATATGAAAGACATGAGAGACAATAAAGCAGAATCCGAATCTGAATCTGAATCTGAATCTGAGAAAGAGATGAGAGACAATGAAACAGAATCCGAATTTAGGAATGAGCAGGGAACATATGAAAAAAAAAATTATAAAAAAAAAATTTGGGAATTACATATTGTTTTGATAATCTTAAGGTGAATATAAATTAATGGTTTAACATAGAATATAGGATTAGTCATGAACAAGATCTAGTTAAAAAAAAGAAAAATTAATGTTTTTTCTAAATTTGTTTTATGGAATTATATATTATTTTTTAAAAAAAAAAAAAATTAAAAGAGAAAAATTTTTTAGAAAAAAAAAAAAAAATTTCATGAGAATATTTTTTAATTTTTAAGAATAAATTTTCGTTTAGTGATATTAATATAATTAAATTTTTTTTTATTATTTAGCTATTTTTATTATTTTTAAAAGCATGTACTTAATTTACTGAAAATTACTTATAAAAAGAAATAAATATTTTGTACATAAAAATTAATTATTAATTAGAATATATGTTTTTAATAAAAATAAATAATTTTTATCATAGTAAATCCACTATGAACCGCATTATTGCGGTTTATTTGTTTATATAATTAAAATTAGATTTAAAATCCATTTAATTATTAGAGAAAACTCCATATTCTCTTTAATAATTTGTTTTTAATTACTCTAGCAAATTCATTGAATGATAATTTAATAATTTAAAAATGTAAATTATGGAAAGTAAATAAATCAGGTAGTAAATGTAGAGGTGATTTATTAACTGAGTGTTCGCTGACTTTATTAGAGTATTGATTTATTAACTGGGTGTTCGGGGACTTTATTATAGTACTGAACAAACCAATTAATAAAGAGCATGTAGAGATGTCTCTACGATTTTTGTATATTTATATATATTTTTATTTGCTTTGAACGAGTGATCTTTAATTATAATCTACTTCGTTGAGCATTTTTTATTTCAATATGTATTTATTTACTTTAATAAAAATCCTTAATTTTTATTAAAAATTTAAATACTTATTGAACATTAATTATTAATTAATTATAATTACTAGTTTATTTGTTATGAGTTATATTCAGCAATTATTTTATATTGCCGTTGAATTAACAAACATAAACAATTATTAACAAAAACAAAATAAATTATATAAATATTAATTACATGAAAATTTTAT
This sequence comes from Plasmodium gallinaceum, assembly GCF_900005855.1. NCBI lineage: Eukaryota > Apicomplexa > Aconoidasida > Haemosporida > Plasmodiidae > Plasmodium > Plasmodium gallinaceum. The sequence goes on along the minus strand of NW_021628255.1, from coordinate 77,218 downwards.
TGTTATATGTATAAAATTTTCTTTTACAAAATTCATCATAAATCAATTTTTTTTTTTTTTAAATTAACGTATTTATGTTTACAATAGATCCTGTTTATAATTATAAAAAAGATAAAACTAATTATACTTGTTAAAAACAGTTATTTTTAAGGAAAATNGATTTATTAACTGGGTGTTCGGGGACTTTATTATAGTACTGAACAAACCAATTAATAAAGAGCATGTAGAGATGTCTCTACGATTTTTGTATATTTATATATATTTTTATTTGCTTTGAACGAGTGATCTTTAATTATAATCTACTTCGTTGAGCATTTTTTATTTCAATATGTATTTATTTACTTTAATAAAAATCCTTAATTTTTATTAAAAATTTAAATACTTATTGAACATTAATTATTAATTAATTATAATTACTAGTTTATTTGTTATGAGTTATATTCAGCAATTATTTTATATTGCCGTTGAATTAACAAACATAAACAATTATTAACAAAAACAAAATAAATTATATAAATATTAATTACATGAAAATTTTATTGTTATATGTATAAAATTTTCTTTTACAAAATTCATCATAAAAATATTTCATTTCATTCCTCCATTCCCCAAAAAAAAAAAAAAATCTTTTTTTTTTTTCTTTTATTTATTTCTTGTAACAAATATTTTAAAAAATTGATTTTTTTTTTAATCAATTTTTTTCTGACTATCTTTACATTTTTTCTTTCCTGACAGTCTTTGTACTTTCTTTTTAAAAAGTTCAAACAAAAAAAAATCATCAATTTTTCTTATTTTTGTGTGTGTATGCATGACTAACTTCATATACTTCATTTAACTAGTCCTTTTATTTTCCAAAAAGTAAATGAAGCCTTTTATTAACCATACTCCACCACCAAAGGAATGTAATGGTTATTAATTAAGTTTGTCATTTTTGTATTGTTTTATTACATCAAGTCCCTTTTGTATTCCCTTTTCAATTCGTTTGTCCTGATTATCGTTGATATCGTCTCCTATGATACTATTCCTTTTATGAATATCTAGATAACCCTGAGACTTTAAATCATGCGTCAGATTTAATTTCCGTTTATTTTTATTCGTAACTTGTATCAAATTCTGCAATTGCTTCTTATGTATCTCCCTAGTTTTGTTACTCAACAATTTTATTTTTTATATTGGAATTTGTGCTTCCTTACCTCTATAATATATAGGTAATGCTTTCAAAATTCAGTTTTCAATTTTAGTTACTCTGTGAGGAAATGTCCAATAAGGTTTATATTGTATATTCCCACTATAGTGTTTCATTTGATTCCTTTCTCATTCCGATAATTCGTATGAGATAATATTTCCAACCTTAATATTTTTATTCTCAATTACAGGTATTCTTTGATTTCATTAACATCTTCATGTATGTTTTTCCATCGATCGTTTAAGTATATGATTCTCATTTCAGAAGTTGTTTCTAGTAATAATTTAGCAAACCCTGAACAGATACAATCTATTCCAAACATAGCAAAATAGAGTGTTTCTCCCATAGCTCCAAGAGGCGTATTATTATATATTAGTACTGCATTTTGTACTATTTCCTCAAAAGGTAGATCTTTTTCTTCATATAAAGTCTTAATGATATAATCTAAGCTTTTATGAAAGATTTCATTTATACCATTTTCTTGTGGATGATATGCCCTGGCATGATATAATTTAATCTGTAATTCTTATGTAACATATAAATTAAATTCATGATTAGTATAAATTGAACCGCGATCTGTTAAAATGCTTCTAGGGCATCCAAATATAGGTATCCATGTTTTCCTTATAATGTTACTTGCGTCAATAGCATTAGGTGTTTTATTAGTTATATTAGTTACCATAAAACGTGTATGATGATCTACTTCTACTTGTATATAATACTCTGTACCTTTCCATGTTTTAGGTTCTATAATATCTAATGAAACCATATCAAATACATTCGGTTTTGATAATGCTTGATTATTGTTGGGTTTAAATTTCCTATTACGCATTACATGACAAGTTAAAAAATTTGTGACGTATTCTTCAATATTTTTACTAACATTGGGTCGCCAATAATGTTTTTGTATTTTCTTTAGTGTTTATTTCCTCCAAATTGTCCTGCGAATTTACTATTATGAAACCAATACATTAAATGATTTCTATATTTTTCTTATATATATAATTTTCCTGTTCTATAGTTGATTAAGAAAAGGCTTTATTAACCTTTTTGGAAAATAAAAGGATTAGTTAAATGAAGAATACTAATTTGGTCATGTATACACACAAAAAAAAAATATTGATGATTTTTTTTTTGTTTGCACTTTTTTTTTTATAAAAAAAGCACAAAGACTCTGAAAAAAAGAATTTGACAAAAAAAAATGTATAGATCGTCAGGAAAAAAATTGATTAAAAATATAAATTAGAAAAATATTTGTTACAAATGAATAAAAAAAAAAAAAAAAAATTTTTTTTTTTTGGAAAGGAAAGAAAATATGTTTTTTTATGATGAATTTTGTAAGAGAAAATTTTATACAAATAATGATAAAATTTTCATGTAATTAATATTTATATAAATTTGTGTATTTGTCAATCATTTTTTACATTTGTTAATACAACACCAATATATATTAATTACTAAATATAACTCATAACAAAGAAATAAGTAATATATATTTAATTAATAATTAATGTTCAATAAGTATTTAAATTTTTAATAAAAATAAGGATTTTTATTAAAGTAAATAAATACCTATTGAAATCAAAGAATGCAGAACGAAGTATATTACATAATTAAAGATCACTCGTTCAAAGCATTTAAAAATATATATAAATACATCAAAACCGTAGAGGAAACTCTACATGCTCTTTATTAATTTGTTTATTCAGTATTCTAGCAAAGTCACCGAACGCTCAGTTTATAAATGAATACCACAGATCCTTATATAATAATCAAAAGTTTCACAAGTTGTAACTATTGAAAATAATTTTTTTTATATTGTACTCTATTTCCGCCGAATGTCACTAAGTTTTCTTGACATACAGTGAACATATTTAGCTTTACCTATATTGATTATATCGGTTAATACACTTCTCTAAAAATAATACTATTTACCATTTTTGTATAATATTTAGACATATAAATAGAATAAAAACATTCTATTTTGTGCATGCTATTTCGCAAGGACAATTTGCTATCATAAATGCTTGCTCTAAAATAGTTATTCAAAAAGTATGCAAACAAAAAATATATGTATATAGATACTTGCGCTTAAAGTGAGCACACTTAAAAAAAAATAAATAAATAATAATATTTTTTTTGTGTGGATATTTACAATTAAAAAAAAATATATACTTTGATGATATTTTTTTTATTACAAAAAAGAAATTATTTTTTTTTTTTTTTTTTTTGGATGATAATGTGCAGACTACTATAGAATGTATATTTTTATTTTAAGATAAAATGTAATATTAAGGAAATTACATTTTGAAGTGTTGCTTATATTAAAAAAAAAATAATTAACTAAGTAATATTTAATGTTAAATAATAATAATAAAAATTTTATATTAAAATTAAGTAGAGTTTACACTACATTTTCCTTATTAATTTATTTGTTTGACACGAGAAAAATAATGTAACAACCTTTAATTAATCAGAGCTATAAATAATTTCTTTTCCTTAGGAATATTATCTTATATATAATAATTATAATAATTTTAAACTTCATATACTGTTATTTGGATAATTTACGTTTATATATCTACAATACACAAACTATTCAAATTATTTTAATATCATATAATATCTATGTGAAATGTAAGACACTTTTATATTATACATATTTTTGCTAGTAAGTACAACTTCTACATATAATATTAAAAAAACATAAATCAGAAAAATGTACTTTTATTAAATTTATGATTATTTCTTAGAGAAAAATTAGTGTTATAATATTAAAAATTATAGTATTTATACACACCACTTTTTATTAATAATACGTCTAAGATTCTAACAATTTAAATTTAAAAAACAAAAATTCCTATTAAAATTCTCCATTAATATTTACAAAGATGTCTTAAAAAATTTAACCTTTTAAGAAAAGAGTTATATTAGGAAAGGACAATTGTTGAATTCATTTATACTACATAAATGAGTTACCTAAATTTTTTCGTAAGTAAAATGAAAAATGAAATATTGTGCTATAAATATATAAAACTAAAATTAAAAAAGAAAATAAACACATTGTAATAATAATCAAAACTTATCAAATAAATATATAAAGGCAAAAAAAAAAAAAATAAAATAATTTTTTTTTATATTTAATTAGAAGATTATAATAATATATATGCAAAAAGTTATTTTATAATTCAGTTTTATCCTTATTTATTGATATTTTTTATATCACAATAAAAATACATTCTTGTGAATTTTATAAGAAAAAATATACTATATTTAACTAAAGATATATTTTTATATTCACTAAATAACATTTATATTAAGTTTGAAACTGATATGTATTACTAGTAAAAAAGTAAATTTATAAAAATATATCTTTAGAATAAAGTAAATTTATCAAAAAATAAAACTTTTTTTGAAAAATATTTTTTACTGTAAATATATGATTAAAAAAATAGTAATTTTTTTTTCTTTTTTTTTTTAAAATGTAATTAATTTCATTGACTTCAAAATGTGCTTTTTATAAGAATTGTTATTATAATTTCTTTAAAGTGAATACCTATTTTCACTTTTTCTTTTAAATTTAAGTGCGTAATAAATTTTTCTTATTTTTTTTCAAATATTGAAAAAGTAATTTTATTTAAAAAATAGTAATAATAAAAAATAAATATTACATATATTGTATAAAAATTTATCAACAATAAAAATAAAAAAAAAGAATTAAGATAGGAAAAAGTTTATTAGAAAAATCAAAAAAGTTAAATTTAAAAGAATAATATACACAAACAAAAATTAGTTTTATATTAAGTCACAAATTGTGACAAATATAGTATGCTGCATGAAAAATACATGCGTATAAAAATTTTTAATTTATAGAGTTTTTTTTTATTTTTTTGATGGAGATAAATATATATAATACATGAAGATTTATTTTTATAAATCATAATATACCGTATATAAAATAATTTAAAGTTCGACATAATTCACAGAAATTGGTAGTTTAGAAAATAAAAACAAAAAAAATCGTTTAATATTAAATGTAAATCACTTATAATTTTTATGTGAATTAAATTAAAAATATTTAATTTTTTTACATAACTCAAAGATAAATAAAATTCTAATAAAATATTTTTAAAATAACATTATCCAATTTATTATATTTTTTATTTATTTGTAAATTAACATTCATATTTTATTTTTTAAAGAATTAATAATATTATTCCTATCTAAAGTAATAATAATATCATATGTAATAATAAAAAATTAGAAATTACAGTTCATATATGAAAATAATGTTCTATTTTAAAAATTTAAGAAATTAATATAATTTATAATAATATCTAAATTAATATTACAAATCTATAATTTAGTATTATTGAAAATTGAAGCAATTTTACACCTGAATTAACAACTTCCACTTCAATATTATTCTATAAATATATTAATATGAAAACGTTAATTTTATTTTTAAAAATTACTACATTCCTTCTTTTAATTTGGATGTATCAATTTTTTTATAACGTAAGTTAAAATTTTTACAAAAAATATACATATAGATATATTTTATTTCTAATTATTTTTAACATTCCATTTGATTTACTATTCTAACTAAAGAAACATACTTTTTAAAAAATTTTTATTTAATCCTTAGTGTGATTCCTATAAAACTTTGATTGATAAAAATATATTGCAAACAAAAAATGAGTTAAAATATGAAAGAGTATTAACAGAGGGTGACACAGCAGGACAAAAACAAACTAACGCTGAAGGATGCAAAGAAGAATGTCCAGTAGAAAAAAAAAAAAAAGAAAAAAAAATAAAATATTGGCATTTTCCTCTAATACGCCAGAATCCATACAATCGATGGCAGGTAGTTAATAATCCAGCACTGTTTGAGAGACTTAAAAATGAAACAAGTGGAATGGATCCTAAATGGATAGACCATAAATGGAATAATGAATGGAATAAAATTTCAGAGAACAAAGTTAATGAACTATCTTTAATATTTAATCGAAGTGATATTTCAAAAGTAGAAAAAGAAAAATTAATTCTTGGTGTTAAGGATGAACTCTTCGGACTATTTGCGGAATTTTTAGACGAATGTAAGAAAGAGATGAGAGGCAATAAAGAAGAATCCTAATCTGAGAAAGATATTATAGACAATAAAATAGAATCAAAATCTAAGAAAGAACAGGGACAAAATAAAATAAAAAATAAGAAACAAAATATTTGGAAATTTCTTTTTAATAGGTTTAATAACCATTAAGAGAATAAAAATTAATGGTTTAACAGAGAATATAGGATTATTCATGTACAAGATCTAGTTAAATAAAAAAAAATTTAATATTTTTTCTAAATTTTTTTTACAGAGATATATTTTATTTTTTTTAAAAAAAAAAATTAAATGAAAAAAATTTTTTAGAAAGAAAAAATTTCATGAGTATATTTTTTAATTTTTTTAGGAATAAAATTTTCGTTAAGTGATATTAATATAATTAAAATTTTTTATTTTTTATTATTTAAGTATTTGTATTATTTTTAAAACCAGTGAACTTAAATAACTGAAAATTACTTATAAAAAGCAATAATTATTTTGTACTTGAAAATTAATAATTAATGATAATATATGTTTTTAATAATAATATATAATTTTTATCGAAGTAAATTAACAATTAACCGCATTATTGCAGTTTACTTGTTTATATCATTAAAATTAGATTTAAAATTCATTTAATTACTAGAGAAAACTCCTTATTCTCTTTATTAATTTGTTTTCATTACTCTAGTAAATTCATTGAATGATAATTTAATAAATTAAAAATGTAAATTATAAAAAATAAATAAATAAGGTAGTAAATGTAGAGGATAAATTAGATGAAAAAATGTTGAATGCACAATTATTACCAGCTTACCTACATGACAAAAAAAGAACACAAAAAGGAAAAAAAAATGTCTTTATTGAGAATTATTATAGTTAATGATTTGTTAATAAAAGGAATTATTAGACTTTTTGAGAAAGAAATTAATAGTGAATGGAAAATAAATAGACATGAAAGTACTACATAAATGAGAAAAAAAAGAATTGAATAGTGTGAAAAAAATATTTATGTTATTAAAAAATAGAAGAAAAATTGATAAAAAATTTTTTCGTGGCAAATTTTTATCTTTGAATTTTAAAGAGGAAATTTTATATTAACCATAATAAAATTTTCGTGTTTGTAGTATTATATAACTTATTTTGTGTTTTGTTATTTATATTTGCTAATTCTCAAGAAGTGAATTAGAATTGTTAAAAATTAATCATAACATTATAAGTAAAATATATGTAATTTAAAACTATAATTAATAAAGATTTAAATTTTTAATAAAAATTAGGGAATTTATTAAAATAATTATATGCCTCTTAAAAACTATAAATGCTCAATGAATGAGACCATATACATTTTAATGGTTATAGTATTAAAAACAAATTTAAATTCATTTAAATGGTAGAAGAAACTCTACATGCTAGTTGTAAATCCTTTTTTTCAATACTCCAGCAATGTAATGAATAGGAAATTAATAAACCATTAATTACATTTATTTTACTTATATTATGATTTATATTTAATAATTAAAATTTATTGATCTTAAATTAACTAGCATAAATAATTGATAAAGTGCAAACTAAATTACATAAGTACTACAAAACACAAAAATTTTATTATAGTTAATATAAAATTTTCTTTTTAAAATTTATACAAAAATACACCACAATAAGCTTTTTTAGTTAATAACTTTTTTTTTTTATTTTTCGATTAATAAATTCCTTTTAAAAAAAGTAAAAATGTATTTTTTTGTGTATTTAAATTACAAAAATAAACAAAACATTAACTAATTTTTTTTTTCTTTTTTTTTTACTTAACAATTGCATGTTGGTCAATAAAATGTATTATTAACCTTTTAGAAAATAAACGATAATAGTTGTATGGAAAATATATAGTTATACATGCAAATTCTAGATACAAAAAAAAAATAAAATAAAAAAAAAAGAAAATTAATTGTTAATTTCTGTGTTTTCTTTTTCTAATTTTTAAATACAAAAAAAAAATATATTTACTTTTTTTTTGAAAAGATTAATTTTTGAGTTGAAATATTAATTTATTTATTTCTTATTCAATTACATTGCTGGAGTACTGATTTATTAACTGGGTGTTCGGTGACATTACTCTAGTACTGAACAAACAAATTAATAAAGAGCATGTAGAGGTGCCTCTACGATTTTGGTGTATTTATATATACTTTTATATGCTTTGAACGAGTTATTCTTAATTATGTGCTCTACTTCGTTCAGCATTCTTTAATTTCAATAGGCATTTATTTACTATAATAAAAATCCTTATTTTTATTAAAAATTTAAATACTTATTGAACGTTGATTATTAATTAATTGTAAATTACATGTTTCATTGTTATGAGTTTCATTACGCAACTAATATATATTGCTGTTGAATTAACAAACATAAACAATTCTTGACAATACAAAGAAAATTATATAAATATTTATTATATGAAAATTTTATTTCTATATGTATAAAATTTTCTTTTGCAAAATTCGTCAAAAAATATATTTCATTCCCTAAAAAAAAAATGAATTTTTTCTTTTTTTTTTTTATTTATTAGTAACATATCTTTTTCCAATTGATTTTTTTCTTATCAATTTTTTTTCCTGACAGTCTTTATACTTTTTTTTTTTTAAAAAAAAAGTACAAACAAAAAAAAAAATGATCATCAATTTTTTTTTCCGCGTTGTGCATGACGCACTTCATATTCATCATTTAACTAGTCCTTTTATTTTCCAAGAAGGTTAATAAAGCCTTTTATTAACCACAAAGTCACCGAACACCATGTTAATAAATCAGTTGGTTAATACATTGGTCTATAAACAATACTATTGACCTTTTTTGCATAATTTTAGACGAATAAATTGAATAAAAACATTTCATTTTGTGCATGCTAATTCGCAAGGACAATATGATATAATAAATGTCTTCTCTAAAATAGTTATTCAAAAAGTATGTAAAAAAAAAAAATATGTATATACATACTTGCATTTAAAGTGAGTGCACTTAAAAAAAAATAAATAAATAATAATATTTTTTTTGTGTGGATATTTACAATTAAAAAAAAATATATACTTTGATGATATTTTTTTTATTACAAAAAAGAAATTATTTTATTTTTTTTTTTTTTTGGATGATAATGTGCAGACTACTATAGATTGTATATTTTTATTTTAAGCTAAAATGTAATATTAAGGAAATTACATTTTGGAGTGTTGCTTATATTATAAAAAAATAATTAACTAAGCAATATTTAATGTTTATTAATAATAATAAAAATTTTATATTATAATTAAGTAGAGTTTACACTACACTTTCCTTATTAATTTATTTGTTTGACACGAGAAAAATAATTGGACAACCATTAATAAATCAGAGCTATAAATAATTTCTTTTCCTTAGGAATATTATCCTATTTATAATAATTATAATAATCTTAATACTTCTTGAACAGATATTTGGATAATTTATGTTTCTATATCTCCAATACAAAAACTACTCAAATTATTTTATTATCATGTAATATCTATGTGAAATGTAAGACACTTTTATATTTTATATATTTTTACTAGTAAGAACAACTTCTACATAAAATATTAAAAAAAAATAAATCAGAAAAATGTACTTTTATTAAATTTATGATCATTTTTTTAGAGAAAAACTGGTGTTAAAATATTAAAAATGATAATATTTATACACACTACTTTTTTTTAATAATACATCAATGATTTTAACAAATTAAACTTAAAAAATAAAAATTCTTACTAAAATTCGGTCTTAATATTTACAAAGATACCTTATGAAATTTAACCTTTTAAGAAATAAGTTATATTATGAAGCGACAGCTGTTGAATTCATTTATGCTCTTTAATAAAAGGCTTCATTAACCTTTTTGGTAATAAAAAGGACTAGCTATACGAAGAATACGTAGTTGGTCACACACACGCAAAAAAAAAAAAAAAAATTATTGAATTTTTTTTTATTTTTTTTTTTAATAAATGGAGATACGTAAAAAAAAATTATACACATTTTTTTTAAAAAGATTTAATGAAAGAGAGAAAATTAGTAAATAAAAATTGGGAATAACATTTAGTACCAATAAAAATGAGATCTTAAATAGATAAAAGATATTTACATATAAAAGAGTTTAATTTGCATAATATTTATATTTTATATTTGTGAGAGAAAATTTTATACATATGACAATAAAATTTTCACGTAATTAATATACATATAATTTATTTGCATTTTTACTAATTATTAATGTTTGCTTATTCAACACCAATATATTTAAATTGCTGAACATAACTCATAATGAAGAAATAAATAAATTACTATTAAATATTAATCAATATTCAATAAGGATTTTAATTTTTAATAAAAATAAAGATAATTATTAAAGTAAATAAATGTCTATTGAAATCAAAAAATTGCTGAATGAAGTAGATAACATAAATAAGGATCACTCATTCAAAGCATATAAAAATAAATACAAATACATCATAATCGTAGAGGCATCCCCACGTGCTCCTTATAAATTTGTTTGTTCTGTACTCTAGCAAAGTCACCGAACACCCATTTAATAAATCAATACTATACAAATGAGTTACCTAAATTTCATAAGTAAAATGAAAAATAAAATACTGTGCTATAAATATGAAAAACTAAAAAGAAAAAAGAAAATAAAAACATTCTAATAATAATCAACACTTATCAAATAAATATATAAAGGCACAAAAAAAAAAAATAAAATAATTTTTTTTTATATTTAATTAGAAGATTATAATAATATATATACCAAATGTTCTTTTATAATTCTGCATTATTTTTATTTACTGATATTTTTTATATAACAATAAAAATGCACTCTTCTGAATTTTATAAGAAAAAAACTATTATATTTAACTAAAGATATATTTTTATATTCAGTAAATAACATTTATACTAAATTTGAAACTTAAAAGAATTACTCGCAAAATAGTAAATTTATAAAAAAGTATTTTTAGAATTAATTAAGTAAATTTGTAAAAAAATAAAACATTTTTTAAAAAATATTTTTTACTGTAAATGTATGATTAAAAAAATTGTTTTTTTTTTTTTTTTTTAAATTGTAATTAATTTATTTGACTTTTAAATGTGCTTTTTATATGATTTGTTACTTTAATTTATTTAATGTAAATACCTATCTTCACTTCTTTTGAATTTAAGTACTTAATGAATTTTTTTTTTATTTTTTTCAAATAGTTGAAAAAGTAATTTTTTTAAAAAAATAGTTATAATAAAAAATAAATATACACATATATTGTATAAACATTGATCAATAATAAAAATAAAAAAAAAAGAATTAAGATAAAAAAAGTATATTAGAAAAATCAAAAAAGTTAAATTTAAAAGAATAATATACACAAACAAAAATTAGTTTTATATTAAGTAAAAAATTGTCACAAATGTAGTATACTGTATGAAAGATACATGCGTATAAAAATTTTTAATTTATAGAGTTTTTTTTCTTTTTTTGATCCAGATATATCTCTAAATATACGAATATTAATATTTATAAATCATAATATACCGTATATTAAATAATTTAAAGTTCGACATAATTCACAGAGATTGGTAGTTTAGAAAAAAAAGATAAAAATAAAACCTTAAACATTATATGTATATCATTTATAATTTTTATGCGCATTAAATTAAAAATATTTAATTTTTTTACATAATTCAAAGATAAATAAAATTCCAATTAAATATTTTCAAAATAACATTATCCAATTTATTATATTTTTTATTTATTTGTAAATTAACATTCATATTTTATTTTTTAAAGAATTAATAATATTATTCCTATCTAAAGTAATAATAACATCATATGTAATAATAAAAAATTAGAAATTACAGTTCATATATGAAAATAATTTTCTATTTTAAAAATATAAGAAATTTATGTAAGTTATAATAATATCTAAATTAATATTACAAATCCATAATTTAGTATTACTGAAAATTGAAACAAATTTACACCTGAATTAACAACTTTCACTTCAATATTATTCTATAAATATATTCATATGAAAACGTTAACTTTATATTTAAAATTTACTACATTCCTTCTTTTAATTTGGATGTATCAATATTTTTATAACGTAAGTTAAAATTTTTACAAAAAATGTAAATATAGATATTTTTTATTTTTAATTATTTTAAACATACCATTTGATTTACTATTCTAGCAAAAGAAACATTCTACTAAAAAAATTTTTATTTAATCCATAGTGTGATTCCTATAAAACATTGATTGATAAAAATATATTGCAAATAAAAAATGAGTTAAAATATGAAAGAGTATTAACAGAGGTTGACATAGCAGGAGAAAAACAAACTAACGCTGAAGGATGCCAAGAAGAATGTCCAACAGAAAATAAAGAAAAAGAAAAAAAAAAAAAAATATGGAAAAATTCACGAAAATTGAGTAATCCATACGATCTATGGCAGAAATTCACTAATCCATTATTGTCGGAGCGATTTAAAAATGAAATAAGTGGAATGGATCCTAAACGGATAGACGAAAAATGGAAGAATGAATGGAATCAAATTTCAGAGAACAAAGTTAAGGATCTATCTTCTATATTTCAACGAAGTGATATTTCAAATGAAGAAAAAGAAAAATTAATTCTTGATACTAAAACAGAACTCTTCAAACTATATATGGATTTTGTAGACGAAGCTAAGAATGAGGTGAGAGGCAATAAAACAGAATCGGAATCTGAATCTGAGAAAGAGATGAGGGACAATAAAACAAAATCTGAATCTATTAAAGAGATGATAGACAATAGAACAGAAACAGAATCTATGAATGAGATAAGAGAAAATATAACAGAATCCGAATCTGAGAAAGCGATGAGAGACAGTAAAACAGAATCCGAATCTAAGAAAGAGATGAGAGAAAATAGAACAGAATCCGAATCTACGAAAGAGATGAGAGACAATAAAGCAGAATCCGAATCTGAATCTGAATCTGAATCTGAGAAAGAGATGAGAGACAATAAAACAGAATCCGAATTTGAGAAAGTGATGAGAGAAAATAAAAGAGAATCCGAATCTGAATCTGAGAAAAAGATGAGAGGCAATAAAACAGAATCCGAATCTAAGTATGAGAAAGAAATGAGAGACAACAAAACAGAATCCGAATCTATTAAAGAGATGATAGACAATAGAACAGAAACCGAATCTATGAAAGAGATAAGAGAAAATATAACAGAATCTGAATCTGAGAAAGAGATGAGAGACAATGAAACAGAATCCGAATCTGAATCTGAGAAAGAGATGAGAGACAATGAAACAGAATCCGAATCGGAATATGAATCTGAGAAAGAGATGAGAGACAATGAAACAGAATCCGAATCTGAATCTGAATCTGAGAAAGAGATGAGAGAAAATAAAACAGAATCCGAATCTAGGAAAGAGCAGGGAACATATGAAATAACAAATTATAAAAAAAAAATTTGGGAATTACATATTGTTTTGATAATCTTAAGGAGAATATAAATTAATGGTTTAACAGAGAATATAGGATTAGTCATGAACAAAATCTAGTTAAAAAATGAAAAATTAATGTTTTTTCTAAATTTGTTTTATGGAAATATATTTTATTCTTTAAAAAAAAATAAATTAAAAGAAAAAAATTTTTTACAAAAAAAAAATTTCATGAGAATATTTTTTAATTTTTAAGAATAAAATTTTTGTTTAGTGATATTAATATAATTAAAATTTTTTTTTATTATTTAGGTATTTTTATTATTTTTAAAATCATGTAAATAAATTACTGAATTACTTATAAAAAGAAATAAATATTATGTATATAAAAATTATTTATTAATTAGAATATATGTTTTTAATAAAAATACATAATTTTTATCATAGTAAATCCAATATGAACCGCATTAGTGCGGTTTATTTGTTTATATCATTAAAATTAGATTAAAATGTATTTAATTATTAGAGAAAACTCCATATTCTCTTTAATAATTTGTTTTTCATTACTCTAGAAAATTCATTGAATGATAATTTAATAAATTAAAAATGTAAATTATGGAAAGTAAATAAATCAGGTAGTAAATGTAGAGGTGGTTAATAAAAGGCTTTAAATAACCTTTTTGGAAAATAAAAGAACTAGTTAAATGAAGTATACAAAGTTGGTCATGCATACACACACAAAAAAAAAATTGATGACTTTTTTTTTTTGTCTGTACTTTTTAAAAAGTAAGTACAATGACTGTCAGAAAAAAAAATTTGATAAAAAAAAATGTAAAAATAGTCAGGAAAAAAAATTGATTAAAAAAATCAATTTTTTAAAATATTTGTTACTAATAAATAAAAAAAAAAAAAAAAAAAAGAATTTTTTTTTTTAGAGTGAGGAATTAAAGGAAACATTTTTTCATGATGAATTTTGTAAAAGGAAATTTGATACATATAACAGTAAAATTTTCATGTAATTAATATTTATATAATTTATTTTGTTTTTGTTAATTCAACAGCAATATAAAATAATTGCTGAATATAACTAATAACAAATAAACTAGTAATTATAATTAATTAATAATTAATGTTAAATAAGTATTTAAATTTTTAATAAAAATTAATGATTTTTATTAAAGTAAATAAATACCTATTGAAATAAAAGAATGCTGAACGAAGTAGATTATAATTAAAGATCACTCGTTCAAAGCAAATTGAAAATATATATAAATATACAAAAGTAGTAGAGACACCTCTACATGCTCTTTATTAATTGGTTTGTTCATTACTATAGTAAAGTCCCCGAACACCCAGTTAATAAAACAATAGAATAAAATAGAAGAAAAAAAGTTGGATTCAGAATTATTATCAGATGGTTTCTTAATTGGATGTTCAATGAATTTGCTAGAGCACTAAACAAACAAATTAATAAAGAGCATGTAGAGTTGCCTCTACGATTTTGATGTATTTATATATACTTTTATATGCTTTGAACGAGCGATTCTTAATTATGTAATCTACTTCATTCAGCATTCTTTAATTTAAGAAGCACTTATTTACTTTAATAAAAATCCTTATTTTTATTAAAAATTTAAATCCTCATTGAACATTAATTATTAATTAAATGTAATTTATTTATTTCTCTGTTATGAATTATGTTCAGCAATTTAAATATATTCCTGTTGAATTAACAAGCATAAACAATTATTAAAAATGAAAATTAATTATATGAATATTAATTACGTGAATATTTTATTGTCATATGTATAAAATTTTCTCTTACAACTTAAAAATATAAATATTATGCAAATTAAACTCTTTTATGTAAATATTTTTTTATCTGCTTAAGATCTCATTTTTATTGATGCTATATCTTACTATCAATTTTTATTTTACCAATATTTTTCTCTAATTTAAAACATTTAAAGAAAATAAATATATTTTTTTTTTACGTATCTCTCTTTTTTTTTTAAAGAAAAATAAAAAAAAATTCATCATCATTTTTTTTTTTTTTTTTTGTGTGTGCTGACCAACTACGTATTCTTCATATAGCTAGTTCTTTTTATTACCAAAAAGGTTAATGAAGTCTTTTATTAACTATACTCTACCACCATGTGAAAGTAATGGTTATTACTTAATGTTTGTTATTTTTGCCTTGTTTTATTACATCAAATCCTTTTTGTATTCCATTTTCAATTTGCTTCTCCTGATTGTCGTTAATGTCATTTATTATAATGCTATTCCGTTTATGAATATCTAGATAATCTTTAGACTTTAAATCATGCATCAGATTTAGTTTCCTTTTATTTTTATTCGTAACGCGTATTAAATTCTCCAGTTACTTTTCATATATCTCCCTGGTTTTATTACTTAACAATTTTATTTTTGACGTCGGAATTTGTACTTCTTTACCTCTATAGTTGGTTAATAAAAGGTTTCATTATACTTTTTGATAATAAAAAGACTAGCTATATGAAGAATACATAGTTGATTGTGCTAAAGCGAAAAAAAAAAAAAAAAAAATATATTTATTTTTTTCTTAAATGTTGTAATGAAAATGGTGATAGAAAATTGGTAAAATAAAAAAATCGAGAGTAAGATTTAGTACCAATAAATATAAGATCTTAAAAAGATAATAATGTTTACATAAAAGAGTTTAATTTGCATAATATTTATATTTTTTTAATTTGTGAGAGAAAATTTTATACATATGACAATAAAATTTTCACGTAATTAATATCCATATAATTTATTTGCATTTTTACTAATTATTAATGTTTGTTTATTCAACACCAATATATTTAAATTGCTGAACATAACTCATAATGAAGAAATAAATAAATTACTATTAAATATTAATCAATATTCAATAAGGATTTTAATTTTTAATAAAAGTAAGGATTTTTATTAAAATAAATAAATGACTATTGAAATTAAAAAAAGCTGAATGAAGTAGATAACATAAATAAGGATCACTCGTTCAAAGCATATAAAAGTATATATAAATTCACCATAATCGTAGACACATCTCTACATGCTCTTTATTAATTTGTTTGTTCAGTACTCTAATAAAGTCACCGAATACCCAGTTTATAAAAGAGTGCTCTAGCAAAGTCATCGAACATCCAATAAATAAATTAATACCATAGACCCTTTAATATAATAATCAAATGTTTCACAAGTTGTAACAATTGAAAATTATTTTTTTTATATTGTACTCTATTTCCGCTGAATGTCACTAAGTTTTCTGGACGTATAGTGAACATATTTAGCTTTACCTATATTGATTATATCTGTTAATACACTTCTCTAAAAATAATTCTATTTACCATTTTTGTATAATATTTAGACATATAAATAGAATAAAAACATTCTATTTTGTGCATGCTATTTCGCAAGGACAATTTGCTATAATAAATGCTTGCTCTAAAATAGTTATTCAAAAAGTATGCAAACAAAAAATATATGTATATAGATACTTGCGCTTAAAGTGAGCACACTTAAAAAAAAATAAATAAATAATAATATTTATTTGTGTCGGTACTTACAATTCAAAAAAAATATAAATTATGACCATATTTTTTTATTACTAAAAAAAAATATAATCTTAAAAAAAAAATTAGTTTTTTTTTTTTTTTTTTTTTTGGAGGATAATGTGCAAATTCACTATAGAATGTATGTTTATATTTTAAGCTAAAATGTATTATTAAGGAAATTACATTTTAGAGTGCTGCTTATATTAAAAAAAAATAATTAACTAATAAGTCATATTTAATGTTTCTTAATAAATATAAAAAATTCTATATTAAAATTAAATAGAGTTTACACTACATTTTCCTTATTAATTTATTTGTTTGACAAGAGAAAAATAATTTAACAACCATTAATAAATCATAGCTATAAATAATTTCTTTTCCTTAGGAATATTATCCTATTTATAATAATTATAATAATTTTAACACTTCATGTACTGTTATTTGGATAATTTAAGTTTCTATATCTCCAATGCACACACTATTTAAATTATTTTAATATCATGCATATATATGTTAAATGTAAGACACATTTATATTTTACATATTTTTAGTAGTAAGAACAACTTCTACATATAATATGAAAAAAATATAAATCATAAAAAATGCACTTTTATTAAATTTATGATTATTTTTTAGAGAAAAATTAGTGTTAAAATATTAAAAATGATAGTATTTATAAACACTACTTTTTATTAATAATACGTCAAAGATTCTAACAAATTAAATTAAAAAAAATAAAAATTCTTACTAAAATTCTGCATTAATATTTACAAAGGTATCTTATTAAATTTAACCCTTTATGAAAAAAGTTATATTAGAAAGGAACAATTGTTGAATTTATTTATACTATATAAATGAGTTACCTAAATTTTTTGGTAAGTAAAGTGAAAAATAAAAAATTGCGCTATAAATGTATAAAACCAAAAATAAAAATAGAAAATAAACACATCATAATAATAATCAAAACATATCAAATAAATATATAAAAATAAAAAAAAAAAAAGTAAAATAATTTTTTTTTATATTTAATTAGAAGATTAAATAATATATATGCAAAATGTTATTTTATAATTCTGTTTTATCTTTATTTATTGATATTTTTTATATCACAGTAAAAATGCATTCTTTTGAATTTTATAAGAAAAAATCTATTATATTTAACTAAAGTTATATTTTTATAATCAGTAAATAACATTTGTATTAATTTTGAAACTGATAAATATTACTCGTAAAAAAGTAAATTTATAAAAATGTATTTTTAGAATAAATTAAGTAACTTTGTCAAAAAAAATAATTTTTTTTAAAAAATAGTTTTTACTTTAAATATATGATTAAAAAAATAGTTTTTTTTTTTTTTTTTTAAATTGTAATTAATTTATTTGACTTTTAAATGTGCTTTTTAGAAGATTTGTTATTATAATTTCTTTAATGTAAATAACTATTTTCACTTTTTCTTTTGAATTTAAGTACTTAATAGTTTTTTTTCTTTTTTTCAAATAGTTGAAAAGTAATTTTTTTTAAAAAATAGTTAAAACAAAAAATAAATATGTATATATATTGTATAAATATTTATCAATAATAAAAATAAAAAAAAAAGAATTAAGATAAAAAAGAGTATATTAGAAAAATCAAAAAAGTTATGTTTAAAAGAAAAATATTCACAAACAAAAATTAGTTTTATATTAAGTGAAAATTTGTCACAAATGTAGTATACTGTATGATAGATACATGAGTATAAAAATTTTTAATTTATAATGTTTTTTTTTCTTTTTTTGATGCAGATATATCTCTATAATATACGAATATTAATATTCATAAATCATAATATACCGTATATTAAATAATTTAAAGTTCGACATAATTCACAGAGATTGGTAGTTTATAAAAAAAAGATAAAAAAAAAACCTTAAACTTTAAATGTATATCATTTATAATTTTTATGTGCATTAAATTAAAAATATTTAATTTTTTTAAATAAATTAAAGATAAATTAAATCTTAATAAAATATTTTTAAAATAACTTTATCCGATTTATTAAATTTTTTATTTATTTGTAAATTAACATTCTTATTTTATTTTTTAAAGAATTAAGAATATTATTCCTATCTAAAGTAATCATATTATCATATGTAATAATAAAAAATTACAAATTACATTTCATATATGAAAATATTTTTCTATTTTAAAAATTTAAGAAATTAATATAAGTTATAATAATATCTAAATTAATATTACAAATCCATAATTTAGTATGATTGAAAATTGAAAAATCTTAAATCTGAATTAACAACTACCACTTCAATATTATTCTATAAATATATTAATATGAAAACATTAACTTTAAATTTAAAAATTACAACATTCCTTCTTTTAATTTGGATGTATCAATATTTTTATAACGTAAGTTAAAATTTTTACAAAAAATATACATGTAGATATATTTTATTTCTAATTATTTTTAACATTCCATTTGATTTACTATTCTAACAAAAGAAACATTCTTTTAAAAAAATTTTTATTTAATCCATAGTGTGATTCCTATAAAATATTGATTGATAAATATATATTGCAAACAAAAAATGAGTTAAAATATGAAAGAATATTAACAGAGGGTGATATAGCCGGAAAAATGCAAACATACTCGGAAGGATGCATAGAAGAATATTCATTAGATGATAAAAAAAACAAATGGGAAAATTTGCTACTACAGCAGAATCCGTACGATCGATGGCAGAAAGTCACTAATCCATCATTGTTGGAGCGATTTAAAAAAGAAACATGTGGAATGGATCCTAAATGGATAGATGAAAAATGGAATAATGAATGGAATAATATTTCAGCGAACAAAGTAAATGAACTATCTTCAATATTTGATCGAAGTGATATTTCTGAAGAAGAAAAAGGAAAATTAATTCGCAGTGTTATGAAAGAACTCTACAGATTATATTTCAATTTTATAGGGGAATGTAAGAAAGAGATGAGTGAAAATAAAACAGAATCCGAATCTAAGATAGGGATGAGTTACAATAAAACAGAATCCGAATCTTGGAAAGAGATGAGAGAAAATAAAACTGAATCCGAATGTATGAAAGAGATGAGAGACAATAAAACAGAATTCAAATCTATGAAAGATGTGATAGACAATAAAAAGGAATCCGAATCTGAATCTGAGAAAGAGATGAGAGAAAATAAAGAAGAATACAAATATAAGAATGAGCAGGGAAAAAATAAAAAAAAAAAAAAGAAATCAAATATTTTGAAATTTCTTTTTTGTAGGTGTGATAACCATTGAGAGAATAAAAATTAATATTTTAACAGAGAATATAGGATTTCTCATGCACAGGATCTAGTAAAAAAAAGAAAAATTAATATATTGTCTAAATTTTTTTTATAGAGATGAATTTTATTTTTTAAAAAGAAAAAAAATTAAAAGAGAAAAATTTTTTAGAAAAGAAAAATTTCATGAGAATATTTTTTAATTTTTAAGAATAATTTTTTCGTTGAGTAATATTAATATAATTAAAATTTTTTTCTATTATTTAAGTATTTTTATTATTTTTAAAAGCAGTGAACTTAAATTATTGAAAATTACTTATAAAAAGCAATAAATATTTTGTACTTAAAAATTAATAATTAATGAGAATATATGTTTTTAATAAAAATACATAATTTTTATCAAAGTAAATTCACAATGAACCGCATTGTTGCAGTTTACTTGTTTATATAATTAAAATTAGATTTAAAATTCATTTAATTACTAGAGAAAATACCATATTCTTTTTAATAATATGTTTTTCATTACTATAGTAAATTCATTGAATGATAATTTAATAAATTAAAAATGTAAATTATGGAATGTAAATAAATCAGGTAGTAAATGTAGAGGATAAAATAGAAGAAAAAACGTTTCATATAAAATTATTACGAGCTTATCTACATGACAAAAAAAGGACACAAAAAAGAAAAAAAAAGTCTTTATTGAGAATTATTAGAGTTAAAGATTTGTTAATAAAAGGAATTATTAGCATTCTTGAGAAATAAATTAATAGCTATATGGAATATAAATAGACATGAAAGTACTAGATAAATGAAAAAAAAAGAATTGACTATTGTAAAAAATATATTCATGTTATTAAAAAATAGAAAAAAAATTGATAAAAAGTTTTTTCGTGGCAAATTTTTATCCTTGAATTTTAAAGAGGAAATTTTATATTATCTATAATGAAATTTTCGCGTTTGTAGTATTGTATAACTTATTTCGGGTTTTGTTATTTATATTTGCTAATTCTAGAGAAGTGAATTTGAATTGTTAAACATTAATCGTAACCTTATAAGTAAAACACATGTGATTTAAAACTATAATTAATAAAGATTTAAATGTTTAATAAAAATAGGGATTTTTATTAAAATAATTAAATGCCTCTTAAAAACAATAAATGCTTAATGAAGGAGACCATATACATTTCAATGGTTTATAATATTAAAAACAAATTTAAATTCATTTAAATGGTACAAGAAATTCTACCTGCTCGTTGTTAATCCTTTTTTTCATACTCCAGCAAAGTAATGAATAGGAAATTAATAAATCATTAATTACATATATTTAACTTATATTATGATTTATATTTAACAAATCAAATTTATTGCTCTCAAGTTAACTAGCATAAATAATTGATAAAGTTCAAATTAAATTACGTAAGTACTACAAAACAAAAAAATTTTATTATAGTTAATATAAAATTTTCTTATTAAAATTTATACAAAAATACACTACAATAAGCTTTTTTAGTCAATAACTTTTTCATCTATTTTTCGACCAGTAAATTCCTATTAAAAAAAGTAAAAATTTATTTTTTTCTGTATTTAAATTACGAAAATAAAAAAACATCAACTAATATTTTTCTTTTTTTTTTACTTAACTATTGCATGTTGGTTAATAAAGTGTATTATTAACCTTTTTAAAAATAAACGATAATAGTTGTATGGAAAAAATATAGTTATACATGCAAATTCTAGATGAAAAAAAAAAAAAAAAAAAAAAGAAAAAAAAAAAAAAAATTAATGTTAATTTCTTTATTTTCATTTTCTAATTTTTAATACAGAAAAAAAAATATATTTACTTTTTTTTTGAAAAGATTAATTTTTTAGTTGAAATATTAATTATTAATTTCTTATTCAATAACTTTGCGGGAGTACTGATTTATTAACTGGGTGTTCGGTGACTTTACTCTAGTACTGAACAAACGAATTAATAAAGAGCATGTAGAGGTGCCTCTACGATTTTGGTGTATTTATATATACTTTTATATGCTTTGAGCGAGTTATTCTTAATTATGTGCTCTACTTCGTTCAGCATTCTTTGATTTCAATAGGCATTTATTTACTTTAATAAAAATTCCAATTTTTATTAAAAATTTAAATACTTATTGAACGTTGATTATTAATTAATTGTAAATTACATGTTTCATTGTTATAAGTTTCATTAAGCAACTAATATATATTGCTGTTGAATTAACAAACATAAACAATTCTTGACAATACAAAGAAAATTATATAAATAATTATTATATGAAAATTTTATTTCTATATGTATAAAAATTTTCTTTTGCAAAATTCGTTACAAAATATATTTCATTCGCTAAAAAAAAAATGAATTTTTTTTTTTTTTTTTTATTTATTAGTAACATATCTTTTTCCAATTGATTTTTTTCTTATCAATTTTTTTTTCTGTGTTGTGCATGACACACTTCATATTCATCATTTAACTAGTCCTTTTATTTTCCAAGAAGGTTAATAAAGCCTTTTATTAACCACAAAGTCACCGAACACCATGTTAATAAATCAGTTGGTTAATACATTGGTCTATAAACAATACTATTGATCTTTTTGTATAATTTTAGACGAATAAATTGAATAAAAACATTTCATTTTGTGCATGCTTATTCGCAAGGACAATATGATATAATAAATGTCTTCTCTAAAATAGTTATTTAAAAAGTATGTAAAAAAAAAAAAATATGTATATACATACTTGCACTTAAAAAAAAATAAATAAATAATATTTTTTTTGTGTGAGTATTTACAATTAAAAAAAAAATATATAATGATCATATTTATTTTATTACAAAAAAAAATGTATTCTTAAAAAAGAAATTAGTTTTTCTTTTTTTTTTTTTTGGAGGATAATGTGCAGACTACTATAGAATGTATATTTTTATTTTAAGCAAAAATGTAATATTAAGGAAATTACATTTTGGAATGTTGCTTATATTAAAAAAAATAATTAACTAAGCAATATTTAATGTTTATTAATAAAAATAAAAATTTTATAGTAAAATTAAGTACAGTTTACACTACATTTTCCTTATTAATTTATTTGTTTGACACTAGAAAAGTAATTTAATAACCATTAATAAATCAGAGCTATAAATAATTTCTTTTCCTTAGGAATATTATACTATTTATAATAATTATAATATCTCATGAAATGTTATTTGGATAATTTAAGTTTCTATATCTCCAATGCACACACTATTTAAATTATTTTATTATCATGTAATATCTATATGAAATGTAAGACACTCTTATATTTTATATATTTTTACTAGTAAGAACAACTTCTACATAAAATATTAAAAAAATATAAATCAGAAAAATGTGCTTTTATTAAATTTATGATTATTTTTTAGAGAAAAACTAGTGTTAAAATATTAAAAATGATAATATTTATACACACTACTTTTTATTAATAATACGTCAATGATTTTAACAAATTAAATTTAAAAAATAAAAACTCTTACTAAAATTCTGTCTTAATATTTACAAAGACGCCTTATGAAATTTAACCTTTTAAGAAAAAAGTTATATTAGGACGGTAGAGCTGTTGAATTCATTTATGCTCTTTAATAAAAGGCTTCATTAAGCTTTTTGGTAAAAAAAAGGACTAGCTATACGAAGAATACGTAGTTGGTCACACACACGCAAAAAAAAAAAAAAAATTATTGAATTTTTTTTTATTTTTTTTTTTAATAAATGGAGATACGTAAAAAAAAAATATACACATTTTTTTTAAAAAGATTTAATGAAAGAGAGAAAATTGGTAAAATAAAAATTGGGAATAACATTTAGTACCAATAAAAAAGAGATCTTAAATAGATAAAAGATATTTACATATAAAAGAGTTTAATTTGCATAATATTTATATTTTTAATTTGTGAGAGAAAATTTTATACATATAACAATAAAATTTTCACGTAATTAATATCCATATAATTTATTTGCATTTTTACTAATTATTAATGTTTGTTTATTCAACACCAATATATTTTAATTGCTGAACATAACTCATAATGAAGAAATAAATAAATTACTATTAAATATTAATCAATATTCAATAAGGATTTTAATTTTTAATAAAAGTAAGATGTATGAATTTAATAATAATTATGTTTATTCTGAATGAATTAAAGATTCAAAGATATAAAAAAAATTTAAAAAAAAAAAATTAAAATTTTTTTTTTTAAATGATAATAAAGGTAAAAATAAGTATAATGATAAACATATTATATTGGTGAATATCATGATTATCGAATATTACAACTGTTTAATGTTATTTATATTAATAAATTAAGTAATTTAATTTGTATCAATTCTAAAAGTAACTGTGGCATAATGACCATTTATATCGTAAGATACATAAATTGATTTAATATTAATGCAGGATGTTTATAAATAATATGTAATTAAGATAATGGATATACGTTATAGTGATAAAATGTTATTAACATAAACAATTTTAACGTACAACCGCTAAAATATTTTTGATAAAAAAATTATGTTATATAGCAATAAATATTGAAAAAAATAAAAAAAAGGTATTATAATCTTATTTACATTTATGAGTATAATTGTAGTTTTAATGAAAACAATAATAAAAATGTAATTTACATAAATTTGAATTTATTTTAATTATGATTCAATTTCTTACATAACAATATATTATTGGAGCAAATAAATTTTAGAAATAATGAAATGCATTTTAAATTATAAATTCACAGCTAGGTGTGAACTGTCTTTTTCAGGTATATAATTTGAAATATATGACAATAAAAACCTGAAAAAAAAAAAAGGAATTTAAATAAATATAAACATTATCTTAATTTTTATAATTTAAGTAATAATAACATATAAATCTCAATAAAAATAAACAATACACTGATGTAATCATTTTTATAACTCAATGATATATAATTAAAGCAAAAATATGTGTACATATTTTGCTAAAAGTTTTAAAAAATTAAAATTATAAAAATTAGTTTTTATGGAATAATGAAAATTTTCAAAAATATAACATATAAATATATTTTTTATGATGAATATTACTTTG